>NC_136005.1:14066471-14263971 GCF_048128805.1 Centroberyx gerrardi | reverse complement strand
TACACACACACACACACACACACACACACACACACACACACACTCTAAAATAGAATGGGGTGAGTGGATCAGACTGGCGTGAGATGGTTTTAAATGTCTGGTCTGTTTCTGTTGGTTGCTAAACACAAGTGTGGGACACACACCCCTCAGCACCACATAGATAGGATCTGATCCCCCTATCGACAGATTTGGACCGGACTGTTGATTTCAGACCTGCTCTGTTGCTACAGCAGAACAGAATAAAGCAGAGTGGTAGACTGTGAGGCTGAACCTTTTTTTTCTCAATATCTTTCTTACTCTCTCTCTCTCTCCATACAGTGTTTACTTAGTTCATTTTCTCTATTACCACATTAGGCAGAGTAATGTATGGTAATTCTTTCATTGTTGCGAGCTATAGACGTCTGAGTTAGCCTTTCAGGTCCACCGTGTCGCTTTAGGCACTATGGAATATGTACAGCCCTCCTGCACTCACTGTCTCTGTCTCTCTCTCTCTCTCTCTCTCTCTCTCTCTGTCTCTCTTTCCGTTTTTTCATGTTCACGGTATAAGGTAACACCACTTCCCTCTCCTTTTCATCTTGCACCTTCTCAGCTCTGCAAAAATAAAATCCAGTTGTGCGAGCAAAGCAAGAGAAAAGAGAAAAAAGTGAGCGGGAGAATATGAAAGAATGCCAAAGAATAAGGAGGAGGTAGATATTGCTAACAAGGTTGCCAGAGACTCTTTTCATTTTTAATAGTCCCGTAGGAGGTCTGGCTGATAAAGTGTTATGTTATATTATTAAATCCTGGCAAAGTTTGAGCCGCAACAGATTCCAACAGTAGTGAGTGTGAAAGGGAGTCTGTAGGTTGGATACACTGCATCAAATTAAATGGACATGATCTTTCAGCCTGTGCGGGTGCATGTGTCTGTGTGTGTGTGTGTGTGTGTGTGTGTGTGTGTGTGTGTGTGTTGAAATTGTCCACAGCAGACATCCTAAACTAAACAAGTATCTTCACAGGTTTTGTATTTGATTTAGTTTAGTTGAAGTAATACGCCGCAACTTGTTCATATAAATAAATGTCCGTTTTGCTGCTCTCTATTGCCAGTTGATGCCATGCAATAGTGATTCAACCTATGAAAGCTTTTACACTTGAACACCTATGAGGCGGTCGCTCTTTCCCACAAAAAATCCTCTGCTGCACGGGAAGTGATGCGTTTCTTACGTTTACGGAAGCAGCAGCAGCGGTTTGTTTGGAATAAATATAAGAGGGTAGAATAAATATAAGAAGCCGCAGTGTGTCTTTATTATTACAGTATGTTGATTGCAAAACACCAATTTTAATGATATCCCCTCTCTACTCTCTTATTGCTCTCTTAAAAAATCTCCTTAGGTCTCATTCTTTTTTATTCTTTCTTTTCCTTTTCCTAGCACTTTAATCTTACATGACCACTCAAGGAAATTAGTAATTCCTCAATGTAAAATATTGTCAGGGCACTAAGGCCGTTTTAATTTTGGTGATCTAGGTATTTAGGCTTATTCTACTGATGCACTCATTGTAAGCCGCTCTGGATAAGAGTGTAAGCTAAACGGCTAAAATGTAAAGATAAGATGAGAAGAGATAAGATGAAAATTTTATGATCCCTGTGGGGAAATTGGGTCAGTGCAGCAATAAATAGGGTAAAGCAAAGAAAAACAGAAGAAAAACTGAACATAGAATATATACAAGAATATAGCATGTGGGGGTTAAACATACGCAACCAATAATTTTGAACACCAGAACATGTTAAGTAGAATGTACGAAGGAAAAGTATGGGAAAAGGTATAGAATAAAACATTAGTATACCAAAAATCTTAAATATGTGCAGTATGAAATAGGCGAAAACAGTATAAAATAACAATATAAATGCGATCTACATTATTACAATTCGAGTGTTTTGGGAATATGAAGAAAATACATATGTGAATTTATATTAAATATACATGATGTGCAAGACAAATATGTAAATGTAGTTCAGTATTTGTGGCTCTGTCTTATGTCTACGTGCTTGAATGTGTGTGTGTGTGTGTGTGTTTGTGTGTGTGTGTCTGTGTGTGCACATGTATGTGTTAGTGCTTGAAGGAAAATTCCACCCTCAGATACTCTTACACTGCTATATATCATCAATCTGTGATGTTCATTACATTCCAGGAGTTATTTTCTGATGACGTGTTGGAATTTACCTTTTTGTTGCACCCGCTTTCCCTCAACCTGCCTCTCTTCTTCTACTTCAGTTAGTCATTTCCTATGTTTTCCAGAATGCCTTTCAAACAACCAGCACATGACGGGCTTGAACTTGTTGATTTTCAGCTGTGGAGTATATGTGTAGCGATAGTGGAGCGAGAGCTTTTAAAGTTGAGAAAAACGCACGTTACGCCCCTTACGTAAAACATAGGATGTTTTGTGAAAGTGTTGCATTATGGTCTATTGAGGCTACTGCGGATGGAGAAATTGATATCTCTTCCTCTTCTACGATGGATTTCATGTATGATTGTTGAAGCTCTTGCTCTTTGACTCTCTCAACGTGGGGTCTGCGGACCACCAGAGGTCACTGAGGTGGTTCCAGGGGGTCCCCAGCAAATTGATGAATTGTTAAACTTCAGCATTATTTCATTTACAAGAAGTTAATGCAATTAGAGAATGACTATTTTGATCATAGTTTCACTGTTCATGGTCATCTCTCTACCTACAATACAGATATTCGTTCTCAGACTTGGGTCCGAGGGACAAAATCACCAAAACAACAAAACCTGACGTTTATGACATTGAGGTGTTTTAGATTGACATTTTTTCTGCTATGAAACTCTGTTGTAACTGCTCAGTGTGATGCCAAGTCGTGTATGTTTGGCTAGTTATCCACAGGAATAAGAAAAACACACCACCTAACAACAAAATGGACCTAGGAATGCACCGATTGCAGTGTCAAAGTGTTTTAGGGTGTAATTTTTCGTCAAGTGCCGTGTGTTTGTGTGTGAGTGCATGTGTGTCTGTGCCTTCACCTGTGGAGTGGCCTGTTTAGGGATGATCTACCTGCTCCATTCAGATCTCCAGCCCTCTCTGACCCTGCGGGGCCGAGCGCTGACTGAAGCCCGGCTGGATACAGACTAGAGAGGTGGACTCAGTGAATAAGAGCAGTGGTGGTGTGACACCGGGCTCAACCCTGCCCAGCCAGGGATTTCAGAGGACAGAGGAGAGATAGAGCGTGATAGAATCAGCGCTTCATTCTCCCTAACTCTCTCCTCTGTCTCTTCCCTCACACACTCTCTCTCTCCCACTCACACACACACACACACACATACTTGCTCGAGGACGGGGTGTCAGGGTGGCACTCATACTCTTACACACACACAGACACACACACAGACATACACAGACAATCACACGCACACACAGACACTTGTACCTTCTACTGTATTCTTCACATTAGGTTTTGTCTCCAAGCTCCAGTCATTCTATTATTCCCTAATTAGCAGCATTAATAATCTTCAATTAGGCATGTAGCTAGTAGCTGTGAGTGTATGTGCAAGTCTGTCTCTTTCATTCTTCGTGTGTGTGTTTGTGTGTATGTGCGTGTGTGTGTGTGTGTGTGTGTGTGTGTGTGTACGAGCCCCATTGTGACACCCTGTCCTCTGGTCCTCTAGTGACTTTCTACCCAACACCAACTGCCTAATGAGGGAGTGAAAGGCCACGGGCAGAGGGTGGAGGGGAGGGTGGTGGTGGTGGGGGGGGGTTACAGATCAGTATGTGTGTGTGTGAGTGTGTGTGTATGTGTGTGTAATTAAAGAGCAGTGCCAGCAGGGGGGACCTGTGTTAGAGAGGGTCAACAGAGCGAGCAGCAGGCCATCACCAAGCCTTGGTCATTAACTACCGACACCGCCAATAAAGGCCTCCGGGTGTGTGCGTGTGATGTGTGTGTGTGTGTGTGTGTGTGTGTGTCAGGAGGCCAGCTGCTGAATTACCTTCTCAGGACATGTGTTTTACCCAGCTCACGCATGTTTGTGTCACTTTCATTTACCACATTCATTTAGCACTAAAGCCCCAAGTAGGATCTAACTAAGCCTCCAAACTTCAACGTTGTTGTTGTTGTTGTGCTAACACTGCAACACCGAACAGATGTGTAAATTACATTTTGACTTGTAAATATGCAGGTTAATAGTTGGATATGGCTTTCTTATGCATTATACAACAATTTCTCTATGTTTTTTTTGTTGTTGTTTGCTTGTTTTCTTTGTTGATTTGCGGTTGTTTTGTCTGTCATGAGCTACGTATCCCTCCCCAGAGTCTGTCACCAGGCATCCAACTCCGCAGCACCTTCTCCCTCACACACACAGAGAGCCACCACATCAATGTCATGTGTACAGGAGGCAAGAATTGACGAGCGGAATTGACTGTCTGTGTCTCGGCATTTGTTTGTTTCATCTCAGAGCTGTAGTCAGGTGTCTGGTCTGTGCGTGCGCCTGTGTGTGTGTGTTTTGTTTTCTTTCCCGTCAGGTATTATGTGTGAATTGCCATAGGTTGATTGGTTAGCCTGAGAGGCAGCAGCGGGAGTTAAGGCAGGTGCTCCAGGGCAGGAGGGGGAACGCAAGGCGACGGTCCCCCAGCCACAGTGCCTTCCCCTTGGGCTTAGCGCTGGGAGGCAGATCCAGGCTCCTGGGGCCCTGATGTGGGGAGGAGATGCTTCTGAGACAGAGGTGGTGTGGGGAGGAGGGATATGGGGAGAGTGTGTGTGTGTGTGTGTGTGTGTGTGTGTGTGTGTGTATGTGTGTGTTCTGTGGGGGGATCCCAAGCAGATTTGTTTACTGGTAATTAATTCACCTGATTGACACAACAGCTGCTGGAGCTATGGGAAGGCAAAAGCAAGCACTGTGTGTGCGCTTGTGTGTGTGTGTGTGTGTGTGTGTGTGTGTGTGTGTGTGTGGTATGCGTGTTTCCGTGCATACTCACTGTGTGTGTGTGCATATTTGCGTGCAACCTGTTGTCTGTGTTTGTGTGCATGCCTGTGCAGGGGCCGGCTCCTGTCATGGAGGGCATTTCCACGTTGCGATGTTTGGAGTCGGGTTCCTAGCGGGCCGGCTCCGCCGCTCTCTGTCTTCCATTGATCAGGAGACCCATCTGTCAGCCAGCAGCCCTGCTTACACACTCCTGCCTCTCTGCTAATCTTTATAGAGTTGACTCCACTGACAGAGTTATTGGAGCACTTGAGGCTGCTCAGAGCGTCACAGAGAATGAGAGGGAGGAAGGGGAAAAAAGAGAGAGAAGAGGAAGGTTGTGATAGAAAGACAAATGGGGAGCTGGGAGGAGAGGGTGACTGAGTGAGGAGAGGAGGAGAGGAGGAGAGGGGAGAGGAGGCGATGACAGTTAGGAGTGGGATGGCAAGGGATTCCCAGCTTGGTTACGGAGATTGGGGCTGAGGCTTCCCAGACGCAGAAGACACTGGAGGCCAGATGAGACCAGCAGACCCTCCGCTTGCCTGCAAACCAGTCTGCAAGCCACCCAGCTTCTCACTGCACACACACACACACACACACACACACACACACAAGCACACACACACACACACACGCACACACACACACACATAAACACAGGCATACAGATGCATACAGAAACACCTACATGTGCACACACAAATGCACATTCTTGCATGAATACATTCATGCATACACACACTGATGTAACTGAAGTTTTCCAGACTTATCCTCGCTCTGTCTTTGTAGTCCTCTCGCCTCATCAAGGATGCATCTTTACATTAACAGCTTCGACCCGTCGGCTTTTTCAGCAGTATTCACAGTTTGTTCTTTTTTTTTTTGTGGCAGCAGGGCAGACAGAGAGAATGAGAGGGAAAGACAGAGAGAGAAAGAAGCAGTGTGAATAATGTAAGCTCACAGTTGAGTTGGACCGGACTGTGTGTGTGTGTGTGTGTGTGTGTGTGTGTGTGTGTGTGTGTGTGTGTGTGTGTTTGCGCACGCACATGTGTTTATGTGTTTGTGTGAACTTTGTGTTCATTGCCTCAGGATACCAGTGTGGACTTTGTACATTTTTATGTGTTTGTGGACACTTGTGAGTGTTTGTGTGTGTGTTTGTGAGAGAGAGGGAGAGAGAGAGAGTGTGACTGTGTGTGTGTGTATTTGTGTGTGTGATAGAGAGAGAGACAGAGAGACAGAGCGGGTGAGAGTGTGTGTGTGTGTGAGAGAATGCACATGCGAGAGTGTGTATGTGCGGTCAAGCCCTGGCAACTGGTGAGTCCAGCAGCTCAGACTGAGCCCTTGCGATCTGAAAGGAACACAGGCGTGCACACACACACACACACACACACACACATGCACACACAACCACTAACAGGTCTGTATCAGTGTTGTTGTGGCCAGCAGGTAGCAGTGTGTTGGCCTGCTTGTCTGGCCCCAGATAACAGCAGATCCATTACCCCCTGGAAGCCAAGGTCTGATCACTGGACAGATAGAGCCGCTCACTCACTGTCTATGGGCCATCCAGCCAGCCAGCCAGCTAGCCGGCCTCCGCCATGGAGCTAAAGAGGATCACAACCGGGGGGCAAAGGGGATGGCACCCCTGTCGTTAGAGGAAATTATGAACTGCATGCCACATGATAACTACAGAGTTTAGGGAAAGTGTGAGGGGTAACAACAACACTTTACCTGCCCAAAATCCCCCCCTGTCAAATACAAACCAAACAGACCAGAGGTCTGACAGGCTCTACTGAGGGCTTCTCTTTCCTGGAAGAGAGAACATAATATAGAAAGCTTCTATTAGTATTGGAAACATGTTGCATTCTCAATCGATTTGGAAGATGTTTTCCAATATGGAGGACATATGGATGGATATGGAATGAAGATTGAAGATGTTGTACCGCGAGCCGATCATTAGTTTGTGTTGGTGAAAACGGATGCAGAATGAAAACTGCCTGTGTAAAAAGTGGTTTAAAATGAAGATTATGCTATGAAATGCATTGCATCGACAGATTATTTTGGTAGATGGTAAGGTGGGGAAAGAGGAGAGGGAAGAGTGCGATGCATGTGAAGAGTTAACAGTGTGCAGGTATTGTGTATCAGGTTTGTTTGTGTGCAGAGAGAGAATGAGGGAGATAGCGGTGGCAAACAGGGCAGCTATCAAAAGCCACAGGCTCCTTTAAACTCCATCTCTATTTCTTTTTCTCTCTCTCTTCTCTTCCTCTCTCTTCCTTTTCTCATTTTCCTTTCTGCTCGCTCTCTCACTGAGTTTCTGCCTTTCTACTGCTCTTCTCTCTCCTCTCTCTCTCTCTCTCTCTCTCTCTCTCTCTCTCTCTCTCTCTCTCTCTCTGCTCCCTGGCCATGCTGATGATTGACGGCCTGAGGGTTTTAATGGGCACTGGAGAGCAGGAGCTGAGGTCGGGGTTGTCATGGCAACTAGGAGAAGGGGCCTTTTGCTGCTGCTTCACCTGAGTACTGTGGAGCCTCGCTGGCTGGCTGAGGCAGGCAGCTACACACACACACACACACTCACACACACACACACACACACACACATACTTACATGCCAGCACCACCTCCATTCACTCCTCCTCCTCCTCCTCCCATCCCTGAGCTGCCCTGCCGTTCATCCAGCCTTCTCTGGCCTTCTCTCTCTCTCTTCCTTTCTCACTTTCATTTCCACCCTCCTGCTCTCTCTCTCTCTCTCTCTCTCTCTCTCTCTCTCTCGCTCTCTCTTTCCCTCTCTCCCTCCCTCTCTCTCTCCTCTTTCTCTCTCTCCCTCTCTCTCCGCTGATCCCTCAGTAGATAATGCAGATGAGCTGAGCTGTAATGCTCTCTGAGACAGAGCCACAGCTGGCTAACTCTGTATTTGTGTGTGTGTGTGTGTGTGTGTGTGTGAATATACAGTGTTTACCCCATTGTTATGGCTATCCCATTGTTCGATAACAGCGCACAATTATGCATTTTACTCGGGTCGATTTGGGGTCAGCGGTGTTTAGGACCCACGTGTGTTTTTGCCAGAAAAGATGCGACCAAGCGGCTTCATCCAACAAGCCGATTTCACCCAGCGCTGCTCCCTCCACTGTGTCTGGCTGCGCTTGCTGAGACCAAATAAAATGAGAAGCTGTAGCCTTTACTGTAAATGCCTATGCAACCACCTCATGTTAGTGGGGTGCACACTCGCCTCCAGGGCCAGTAGATTCCCATTAGAACCACATATTTCTTAGGTTGTTGGTGAACCAAAATTAAACATCTGCTTTGCATTTTTCTTAACCTGCCATTATGTCAGCGCTGTTGACTTTCGCATATTTGGCTGCCTCCGCTGTCAGCAGACTGTGAATGGTAAGAATTAATAATTTTGTAATGCCAGCAGGCCTGAAGAGAGGCCGGTAGCGTCGCTAGCGAGTTAGCTGCACCCCCGCAAGCATCCGGATGGCCCGTGTGTATCTGTCCCTCCTTCACTTTCCTTGTTACTAGATACTCTGACGGCTTCCTCTCCACGCTTGTCCACTGTTGAGGCTGGGAGGAACTGATATAGTTAACACATGGCCAGATCTCAGACAGGGGGGAGGTGGAAAACCACAGGAGCGTCTCCAGCCCTGCCGCCGACTGCCTGTGTATTTCTGTTGTCTGCTAAATAAGTAGTATTTAGCCTCCGTGCTCGTGTATCTGGCTCAGCTGTCTGGTCCGTGTTAAAAAAGCAGGCTGTTCTCTATCTGACCCCTCATCACAAGCCCTTCGAAAGATCTCTCTCTCTCTCTCTCTCTCTGTCTCTCTCTCTCTTTCTATGTCTTGTTTGCCAACTCAATCTGTTTAAATGTCTCTCTTCTCTCTCTCTCTCTCTCTCTCTCTCTCTCTCTCTCTCTCTCTGCCTCTCTCCCCTCTCTTTGCTGGTGTCTGACTCCTGTGGATATGCCCGTGTCCACACTCAGTGAGTCTCTAATGTTTTGTTCAGGGTCCCACAGCTTCACACCCTCTCACCAGAGCAGGAGTGTGTGTGAGTGAGTGTGTGTGTGTGTGTGTGTCCTGCCTCGTGGCCCCGGGGCCTGTTAGTTAGTGTCTGGGCCGTGTGGGTCAGCCGAGGGATGGAGGGATTGTTTGCTCTGGAAGAGAGTGAAGCTCTAGTTACAGTGGGGGAGGGGCGGCGAGGGGGAGGAGAGCTAGGCCTATGTGTGTGTGTGTGTGTGTGTGTGTGTGTCTATGACTGTGTGTAGTAGGTAACACATTTGAATGAAATAGGGGTATTAACACACTCGCTTTCGAGGTGACAAAGCAGTCATGACCAGGTGTCCACTGTCTGCTCTTCTGCTGCCTCAGAACAAAACCAGAGCAACGAATGTCACACCTATCTTCTACCTGTTGTTGAAAAAAAAAAACTGCAACAATTAGGAATGGCACTCTAACCCTGACCTGCCATACTTTAACCTAAATTAGTCCAAATTTGATCTAGTTTTTGTAGTGTTTATCATTATAATTTAGAGCAAAGATGAAGGAAAAATTTGAAATATATTTGGAAGCCATATCCAAAAAAAAAGGGTTGCATGCAGGACTAATGTTCCTTCTAAGCTGTGTGCGTCTGTGCGAGATAGTTTTGTGTTCTACGTCAAATAATTTAGCAAATAATCATATCTTATCAGTCATCAGTAATTGCTCCATTTGTCTCCAGAAATGTAGTCAATATAATCAGGTTTGGAAGTTTTGGTGGCAAATGATTTTAGATTTAGTGAATTTACCCCCCTGCTCCGAACAGCGTATCTCTCTCTTTGCATTATTTTCAATGGAAGGATAATACAGGATTGCTGTAACACCATGGACTTCATTGATTGCTGTTTTGCCCTGTGCTGCTCCACCAAGCCGAGTACTGAGTATGTGCTGTGGTTTCTTGTGTTTTTTCCAGAGTGCGGCCGCTGCCCCCAGTCCAGTGATGGGCAACATGCCCCCCAACGACGGCATGCCGGGAGGACCCATGCCCCCGGGCTTCTTTCAAGTAAGAAAAAAATAAACTTTCTCACTGACTCCACCCCCTCCGTCCCCCACCACCACCACCACCACCACCACCCGTAGCCATCACTAAGCCTATCCTTCTGTCTCCTCCTCCTTTTTTAGCCTCTTTAGCTGTCCTAATCCCTGTCCAGATGTGTTCCCCCCTCTCTCTCTCTCTCTCTCTCTCTCTCTCTCTCTCTCTCTCCCCCCCCCCCCCTCTCTCTTTCTCTCTCTCTGTCCCTCCCATATGTCCCTGGTTGGGTTGTTAACCTCCACTGCTCTGTCTGAGGCTGTAGACCTTAGTAACTGGCTTACAAAGACTTTCTTTACTGATATGTTGTACTTGCCCTACTATGAAATGTTGCTTTAGTATGCAAGTGGAAGCAGTAGTAGAATGTAGGCTAAACTGATGAGAGGAGAGGAGAGGAGAGGAGAGGAGAGGAGAGGAGAGGAGAGGAGAGGAGAGGAGAGGAGGGGAGGGGAGAGGAAGGGAGGAGAGGAGAGCAGAGGAAGGGAGGAGAGGAGGAGGGGAGGGGGCTATTTTCTCTGGTTTGTGTTGCTTCACTAATTCCTCCTGTCATCACTGTTCTCTGAAGGCTGTCTCGGAGGCTGACGAGGTCACACACACACACACTCTCTCTCTCTCTCTCTCTCTCTCTCTCTCTCTCTCTCTCTCTCTCTCTCTCTCTCCATCACTCTCTCCCCAGAGGTGAAAAGAGTACTGAAATATTTTACTCAGTTAACATTACTGTTCCTTAAGTATCATTGGTACAGCAAGTACAGTAAAAGTAAACGTATTCATCTGGGATATTACTATCAAGGACACTGCTAAAGTGAAAGAGTATAGTGGCAGCTAGAAAAGCATTCAAGTTACTCTCACACATTTCAATTTTGTCATGTCTCAAAATAAATGTGTCTGTTTTTTTGAGATCCGTGCAAATAGTTGGATGGTTACATTTTTCTGTAGGTAAAGGACTGAATGACTGTGTCTTACTTGAATGACACTGCAATGAAAAATTGACTTTTTTACCTTTTTAGCTCATTCTAACTATCATGCCATACACACATTTCACAGTTTATGACAACAAAATGACCAAAAATCTCATTACTTTCCCTCTCTGGAAAACAGAAAATCTTTAGTGGTGACTTCATTGTGTACCAGCAGGCATACATAAAATTTCCAGCCAATAAAACATTGCAGATTTTGGAGAAATCCCGCCCCTCCCATCGAATAAAACCGCCTTTCTCTCCCTAACTGATATCCCATTGGTTTACACTTTTGAATGATCCCTCCCTGCATTATGTCCCGACCGAATATCCTGTTTCAACAGGAAATACATCACATTAAGGAAGGAAGATGGTCTCAAAATGCAGTTTCATTGGGACTTTAATGGGCAGAATAGGAAGCTCTGGATAAGCGCATGTAAATGTAATGAGAAACATCAGTGTTATCCTAGCTATTAAGATTATAAAATATAATAATATATGTAATACAGTATGTTACTTTAGTAAATCACAAAATATGCAGTATGCCATGATGCTATGCACATCTTACATGATTAAGCATTAAGCCATTTGCTCTCCCTGTGCGTTCACTATGCCTATAATGTGTAAGTAAACACAGTGTGGAACTGTATAGCTGTTGGCCTGTATTGTCTTGTACTGAGTTGATTGGCAGCATGCCGTGTGCCCTGCATTGTGTGTGTACGTGTGTCTATGTGTGTGTGTGTGTGCGTGTGTGTGTGTGTGTGTGTGTGTGTGTGTCTGTGCGTGAGTGCAGGGGTCGTAGAGAATGTTAATGATGTATGAGCAGCGAGCAGGCCAGGGAGAAAGCTATCTGATGGTGTTGCGTGAGTGACATTGCTTTCCATAAATAGACTCTGTGTGCATGGCAGACAGAGGGGGAGACAGAGACAGACAGACAGGGACAGAGAGATCTCACAGTACAGAAAGGAAGACTTGGATGGGCAGAAGACAGAGAAGAGAGAGGGGATGGATGATTGGAAGGACTCTCTCTCCAGTATTCTCCAACACTGCAGCAATATTCTCTTCTCTTCTCTTCTCTTCTCTTCTCTTCTCTTCTCTTCTCTTCTCTTCTCTTCTCTTCTCTTCTCTTCTCTTCTCTTCTCTTCTCTTCTCTCTGCTTAGCTCAGCTCATCTCAGCAGCAAAGCAAGCAAAGAAGAAGGAAAAAGTGTGAAAGGAGAGCCTGCATAACACACACCCACACACCCCCTCTCCACACACACACACACACACACACACACACACACACACACAAAATACTCTTTGCACCCTCCCAAACTACATATCAGATTTCCCTAAATCAAGTGGACACTGTAGCCAGAACAGTAGCATAGTTACGTGTGTAGTAGCGTACAAGGAGGCAAGTTATTCCTCTGGCATCGTTCGACTACAGCTAGAGCAAAATGCACACATGCCGCTTTCCAAGGTAGCTGACATCCACTCCCTTGTGAACTAATGGTTGCAGTCCACGCTGAAAGTGCAGGCTACTGAATTTTCTGCAGTTCATTTATCCATTCAAGGGAAGGGAAAACGGACTGTTTCATCCTCAGGCCGTCATCAGAGGCATATCTTCCCCTCCCACATATTGGTGAGATTTTTGTGTCAAGGATTTTGCTGTTCGCATCTCGCTACGCTCAGCGCTAAGTTAAGGTCAGCCGATTGACGGGGGGTGAAATTTCCCTGTAGCGCAGAGTGTGGAAAAGTCTTCTGAAATGTTTATTAAAGTGAATGATCTTGTTTTCAGTTGAAGAATTGTGAATGGATTGTCTCAGCTAAAACTGAATCTAGGAAGTTGTTAGGTAATTTCTTGTCTAAACCCCGGGTCAGCACTCTCTCGCCTCCCCTCTCTCTCTCTCTCCGTCTCCTCCCTCCGTCACATGCCTGGCATCCTTCTCCATGACATTTTCTCACACTCTCAGTTTCCCTCGTCTTTCAAACTATTATTTTCTCGCTCTCGTGCACACTTCTTCCTCACTGTTTCCGTGACACACAGTTACTCACCAACTCTGCTGTCTGTGTGTTCTACTGTACACATGTACTCTGTGTGTGTGTGTGTGTGTGTGTGTGTGTGTGTGTGTGTGTTCCAGTAATTTTCCCAGTTGCAGCAGTGTGGTAATTAACATAGGTGACCCCAACACTGTTACTGGCTACAGTCCTGGGAGAGAGGGATGAGGGGATAGAGGGGAAAAGGAGGGACGGGAGAGGAGAATGGAGGTGGGGTGGGCGTCCGCTCCCAGCCTCCCCTAATCTGTAGCTCACAGGCCAAGACTCGCATCAGGCTCCTGCAGCGAGAAAGGTGGATGAAGAGAGAAAGGGGAAGGGCGAAGTAGCGAGCGGAGAGAATGAGTGATAGAGGGGAAGTAGAAAAGGAGAGGAGAGGGACTGCCCACTGCCAGAAGAGCTTTAGGTAGGAAGAGAGAGGAGTGAAGAGAGAAGGAAAGAGTGACAAAAACAACAGAAAGAAAGGCGGCGTGTGTTGGCGTCAGGCCCGGATCTGTGGTCCTCTATGGTATAGTAGGGGTCGGCCTGCTTAATAATCCTCCTCTCCTCACAGCCAAACTCCAGCGCCGCTGCAGCACGGCCCTCTGGGGAGGACAAGCTAGGGGAGACGAGGGGGACGGGCGAGCGGGAGGGGAGATGCACAGTAAAGGAGCGAGGGAAGAGGACAGGAGGCAAGGAGAGACAGAGTTAACGACAGGGAGGGGGGGGGGTGAAAAGAAAGAAAGCAGCCGAGAAAGGAGGACAGGAGACGTAAGGACAACGAGACGTCAGCAGAGGAGTGTGTTTCAAAAATATTTTTATTGGCTTTTAGAGATATGTGATCGCAAAACATGACAGCCGATGACAATAGCGTACAGTTGATGGATTCACCTCCCATCTGCTGCCTGCGCCCCTTAAATAGAAATGGAATTTATCGTGAAACTGTTAAGATTTATATTACAATTTTTCCCACGCGCACACGCATGCAGCAGATGTATAGACAATTGGACCAAATGAATAATGAGAAAAGGAGATGAGTTGAGGAAGAAACTAAAATAAATAAGAGTGTTAGGCTTCCACTCAGGGAAAACAAATTAGATAAAATGTGCTATTCAGAGACCGCTATGGTCCGTCTGTCAAAGAGTGTCAGAACAGAGACCTCTACTTTGTAGACCTTATTCTCAGACCTTCACATGGCACGCCAGGTACTCAAAAACTTGCATTACATTATGTGTCTAAACCAGTTGGGGTGGGGCAGCTTCCTTCCACTAAACTAGAATCACTCTTGCCAAAAAAGGAGGCAAAGTCAAGGGCAATGTGTTTTACTGCAGGTAATTGCAACTCTTCAGGGACAACACCAAAAAGCACAACAAGAGGATTAGGTTTGATTACACATTTAAGAACTTGCAACAGGGTATCAAAGACAAATTTCCAAAACGCTTCCAAGCTGACAGTGTGAGCAGATGATGAATTAGTGAGGCATCTGCACTCAGTAATGTATTTACCACAGATAAGACTGACCTCTGGGTACACCCTGGACACTTATTGCAAAGATGCAAATAAATATGCTTTAAATTGAATGGGAGAATGACGAGCAGTGCACCAACTGAAGAATGGTGGCCCAGGTACTATTATCTGTAAGGGTCAAATGTCAAATCTACATCCTGCTCCCATTCAGTTGGGAGGGAAGGGGGTGCAGTCTAGTCCTCTAGCAGCAGAGAATGAAGACTGCAGCTTTAGATCCTGGGTGGCTGGGGCGCAGGAAGATATTTACAGGACTGTTAGGTGGCTTTTCTGGGAACTGGGACACGAAACATTGTACATATTGCCTAACCTGCTGGAATCTGAAAAAGTGAGACATAAGCATGTTAGACGTCTTTGACCGCTGGACAAAAGAGGCAAAGACATTGGCCCGTGAAAAGGTCTCTGAAACATTTTAATCCCTTTTCTCTGCCATATCGGAAATGCTGCGTTGTGAAAAGAAGATGCAAAAAGACAGATGCAAAAGGACTCGGATGAAACTTTTCAGTTCTCCCCGAACTAAACCCACTGAAGATAGGAAGCCTCCGCGCCTCTTATCGTTACCGCTTATCCCTGAGAGGAGAGCGAAAAAACGATACCTAGCCATTCCTCCTTCAGCGATTCAATAGAATGATGGACACCTGGAAATGATAGGTAGTCCTCAGCAAACCTTTTTTTTTTTTCCATTTGATGTCTGCTGTTACCTTTCAAACCATAGTCTGTTAGACTCAGCTCAAACACATTGCTAATAATCACCAGTTAAACAGTGAATTTGAATGTAGCCATCGTCTCATACTGTGCCTGCTTCACTCCTATCTGTTCCCATACTATATATTTTACCCAATCTGTTTAGACCCAGGCGTAAGAATTCTAAACACTGGGATCACACTGATTGTAGCGTTGAGTCCCACTGTTCCACAAGACACACACACACACATACACACACACATGCAGCCTTTCCTAGTGTGTTAGTGAAACTTCAGCTGTAAGCCCTGAACATTCCTCTTAGCTGAGGTAGGGATCACAGATACACGCACAGCGCACCGTGAATCATTTGGTGCCATCCTAACATGTTTAAATGGCTGTCAGTGTATCTCCTTCCTCTGGGAGAAAACACCCATGATAGCGTGTTCCATCTCGGAGCTGACGTGTTGCCATGCTATATACCATGAGCTAGCAGGAGACCTACTGCCGGCGCTGCCACTGCCGCTCTCGCTGGAATGTTAGCAAGGAATGACAATGAGTATGCACTCTGTGTGTGTGTGTGTGCGTGTGCGTGTGTGTGTGTGTGTGTGTGTGTGTGTGTGTGTGGGGTGCTGTTCCTCCTGGCTTTGTTTGTTGTGTTCAGTGAAGCAGGCTGCTTTGTGTTCTCTCTCTCTCTGTCTCTCTCTCTCTCTGTGTATGTGTGTGTGTGTGTGTGTGTGTGTGTGTGTGTATGTGTGTGAGTGTGTGTGTGTATGTGTGTAAGTGTGTGTGTATGTGTGTGTGTGTGTGTGTGTGTGTGTCCGGCAGTTTGACGGCAGTTACACACTGCCCTCTAGTGTTAGTGGCAGTGAACAAGTTCTGGAAAAGAAAGCTCAGACGACTGGTACTCTTCCATTCCTCTCTCTCTCTCTCTCTCTCTCTCTCTGTCTCTCTCTCTCTCTGTCTCTCCCTCTCTCTCTCTCTCTCTCTCTCTCTCTCTCTCTCTCTCTCTCTCTCTCTCTCTCTCTCTCCCTCCCTCTCTCTCTCTGTGTTAGTGGTCCATCAGGGATAGCAGTGCGGGTCTTCCTTAAGCTGAAATGAGTGGTGGGGAGGCGAGGGGCTTGTGTTGATGGGTTTGTGGTACTGTGCCAAGCTGTTATCTCCTTAGCCGGGTAGAAAATGATTTTATTAATTGCTTCATTTAACGCTCCCCATACCACCCCCCCACCCCCACTTCCCTCTCCTACAAAAACACACAAACAACACCACACACACACAAATAACCCCTCTTCACACGCACACACACATGCACGCACCCAGACGCCAAGCGCGTTACTTTTCAAAGTAGCCCCCCATACACCTCTGTGACAGTTGAAATGTTCTCTCTCACTTTCTCTCTCTCTCTCTCTATTTCTCTCTCTTGGTCGGTCTCTCTCTCCCGCTCTCTGCAGGGACCTGTAGAGGGAACAGTACAGCCATAAAGGCCATATGCTGGCCCATTCAGACGTAATAGCAGGAAGGCCCAGGGAGGCCCAGCCAAAGGAGCTACGCTCCATTATGGCACATTATAGAGAAGAACAAGAGAGGAGCACGGTGTGTGTGTGTGTATGTATGTGTGTGTGTGTGTGTACTGTATGTGTGTTTGTGTGCAGTGGAGAAGCAGACTGCTGCAGCTGGGCCAGTGCAGCCAGACCCCGCAGGGGTGTCTTGTTAGACATACACACACACAGACAGGCTCCTCAACAACAATAACCTCTGAGGTCGGACAGTGCTAGCGCTGCATTAGCCTCGGCGCAAACCTGCTGAGAGACAGAGGCAGCCGGTACAGCTGGTGTTAACCACCCAAAACATACACACACAGAGTGGCATAATACCCACAACGCCACCGCTACTAACGTCATAGTTGTACCAACACATTCAGAGTGCACTGTGTGTACAAGAAAGCAAACATTTCCTAAACCCTGAATAGATTATTGACCAGCCGCATGCTGTGTAGCCAGTTAATAAGTGGCTTTATGAAAGACTTGTCGGCTTCTCAGGTGAGAGAGTCAGTCTTATGCCTACAGGTTCAATAGAATCAATACAGCTAGCAAAGTAAACTGACATGTCTCAAGAGTTCAGAAAGCACTTTAAAGTCCTGCTGAGGTCTATAGTTCTGTGCTTTTAGCTGCACAATATATTCAGAAACGGTTGCAGGATGGCTGCAAAGTCAGGTTTATTTACATTTTTGCATGCACAAATCTTGGTTTGATCTTGATTTTTGCGTGTCAATCCATGCATATGTGCTCATGTCTGATTACATGTGTGGTAATGTTTGTGCTCACCTCTCTCTCGCCAGTATCTATACTGCTATACGGCACACCTTACAGTGCAATGGCACTATATTTCTGCCTGTGGGAGCACACTTGTTTCAAGCTGTCAGTCAGACATGTTTATTTTCCCACTGTACCAGCGTCGACAGGTTCCTGGTGCTTAGCTCTGTCAGCGCGCCACCATCCCAGCCATGCCAACAGTGCACAGGGTGGTGCAATGGGAAGGGTGGGAAAGTGAGGGAGAGGGGGGGAGGGAGGGAGGGAGAGTATGTGTGTGGAGAGAGAGATGCTGGTATCTGTGCAGCTGCCTCCTGTATGAAACACTATATGATTTGTCATAGGGAGGGTATCAGGTTTCATCAGTTAGAGCTGAGGAACACATCTGAGTGAGATTTGTTAAATAGTTTGATTGTCCTTATCCAGGTGCAGAGGGATAGTGTGTGTGTGTGTGTGTGTGTGTGTGTGTGTGTGTATGTGTGTGTGTGTGTGTATGTAGATGCATCTGTGTCTGCGTGTGCGTATGTACATGTGCGTGTCTGTCAGAGTATGTCCGTGTGTGTGTGTCTCAGGTTATGTTGCACATGGGTAATCCCCTAATCCTGTAGCCTTTCACTGTGATGTCAGATACACACCTGTTGAAGTAGCACCCCCCGCCCCTCTCAACACACACACACACACACACACACACACACAATCCCCCCTCACACACACTCCACCCAGCACACACACCACACACTCACACCTGAGAGAAGAGGATCCTCCTTTCACCTGTGAAAGAGAGGCAGATCTCACATTCACACTCATCGCCACTCAGTTGCACAACTCACACCACACACACACACACACACACACATACACACACACACCTGTAATGTTACCCGATAGCAGAGTGCTTGACAGACTGGCAGATAAGCCAGATCTGGCAGTGGGTGGTCCTCTCTGTCCGTATGGATGTTCAGGTAGTAACAGATCTGTGCTGGAGCGGCTGCTAGCTCCATAGAGTCAGATGAGGTTACTGTAGGAAGAGGAAAACAGGTCAGACTATAGAAATTCTTTGAAACTGTATTCACTTTGATGTACTCTATAACGTGGTCTTTATTCTGAGAGGGTCAATTAACCCAGGATGGGGTCTATTCACTCTCAAAATGTAAATTGAAACTGCAGTCCAGATAATAACGATAAAGCCTTCATTTGTAATAACTTCTTTCTAGAGTGGATTTAAGAGGCTGCTTAAGAAACAACATTACAGTATTTGAATATTGAAGAAAATCCACCTCCTGAATTGATTGGACCCCGACCCTGCAATTAACATACTTACTGTACTTGAGAATCAATGTGGCCCGCTGTATATTTCACTGATGGATCTCAGGCTCTTGTTAGATGCATTCATTGTGACCTCCATCCACAATACTTGGTTTTGCAGAATAGATATAACTAGATTTGTTGTTGTGTAATTATATATACCTAAATTGGACATGCTACATTTACTCTCTGATTTTATGGGCTACATTTACTCTATGATTATATCGGGTAATTAAGATGATAATTCATGAACAGAATGCTTAGCTATGTGAGGGTGCATTATAATATACTGTTGTCATTTGTCCTCTGTATGGCGTAATCTCCTGTGACAAAATGTTACTACAGCCTCCACTGTATAAGCACTGTATTATTTGTCACCCTTTTAAAACATTGTCCTGTTTCATACTGCATGATCATAGTGTATCATCTGAAGAGTCCTTTCACCGAGCGTCTCTCGAGTTCTCCCTGAAGAGATTTCATGAAGGTTCATTGAATGAGATATATTTTTTTCCCAAGGATGATTGAATTACATAAAAAAACTAAAAAAGATTGGAGCATTTTGTTCACGTCCTTCTGTCTTTTCTTCACCAGGGTCCTCCAGGATCTCAGCCTTCCCCCCACGCACAGCCTCCCCCACACAACCCCAGCAATCCCATGATGGGACCTCACGGACAGGTAAAACTGAAACATTCACACATTCACCCTCTTCCCCCAGCTACTGTGTTGTTACCCCCTCCCTCCGCCTCCGACTCACTCACTCACTGCCCCACTGCCTCACTGCCTCATTCACTCATTCACTCACACACTCACGCACACAAACAGTGTACAAACAGCGCACAGGTCCCTTGTTGCTAACAGACAGGACAGGCAGCATCCACGATGGTGGGAGGGATGAATAATTTAGCTGTGTTGGCCCAGCTGTAAGGAGTGGAGGTGCATCTGGAGGGCCTTCTCTCTCCCTCCGCCCAGCACTCACCAGCCCATAGTCCATCAATACACCATTAATATTGCAGCACGGCCTGACACTGTGCAGCCTTAGCGCACAAACCCACCACAACATGGTCAAGAGAAGGAGAGGAGAGGAGAGGAGAGGGGAGATGGAACCAAGGCAAGGCACCGAGGAGAGAGGAGAGGAGAGAGGAGAGGAGAGGAGAGGCGAGGGTAAAATTAAAAGGTAGACAGGGAGCAAAGGAGAAGGAGAGCAGGAAGGAGAGGAGAGGGTGAAAGAGAAAACAGTAGTTAGTCAGTCCTCGCCTCAAGGGCTGCTTGGGATTATATAACTCGTCCTCCAGTTGTCCCAAACACACACACGCACACACACACAAAACATATGTAATTACCACTGAAAGCCAGTCTTGTGTTTTCTTTGTGTGTTGTATTTGTCCGGCCTGTGCCTTTCTCTATGTGAAGATGATAATATGAATGTCATGCTGCTGTCATGCTCCATGACCAAAATACAGAGCTCTTTCTCAATCAGCTCTCAAATCAATACCACGTTTCCCCTCGATACAAACATTTTTGGATTGAGTTTGGAATTATTTTTTGTTATTGAACACTGAATGTCTTACACCAGATTGTGGGTATTCATAGTCATAGTATACTCTCATAGGTAATTTTGAAAACCATCTGTCTGGGGTGCTTTACATTATTCACTGCTTATGTGCTGAATCTGTATGGGTGTCTAGGCCTGTTCTTGTCTTTCTCTGCTGAAACATCTGTGTGGATAGTGTCTTCAGTTCCTGTTATGAATCACACTACCATGGTCTCCGTTTTACTAGCACCAGTATCTGTTGATATCACACAGTGGAAGAATCTCCAGCACTCAGCCGCACGAAATGCGCAAAACTTTAAGATGCAAATCATTGGTTCTCGCACTCGCAGCTGTATCCACCCATCCATCTACATTACATTTGTCTTCTTCATCTGCTCCACCTCCCTCTCTCCTACATATATGTTTTTCTTTCTCTCCCTCTCTCTCTCTTCTCTGTCCTCCTTTACCTTTATCCTAATGGATTTTACCACCTGAGGTCTAGTTTCCAAAACTTAATGACAGGCCCCTCCTTCTTGGGAAGTGTAACAAAACTGTATTAGATTATTCCTCAAAACAATAGCTCCCCCTGCTGACGTGGGAGGGTAACTCTTCAGAATTGGCCAGGTTACATTCAGAGTTTGGGATTTACACTTGATGACTATCATAAGGTGAAGTGTGAACTTATCTGTGATATTTCAACTTGGCAACATCCATCAGTCAGGAAACTTATCAAGTATTCAGCTAGTCATCATCCTGAAATAAAGTAACTAATTGTCCTTCTTCTGTCCTCCCTGCAGCCATTCATGTCTCCACGGTACCCAGGTGGCCCAAGGCCCTCCCTCCGTATGCCAAATCAGCCCCCTGGGGGAATCCCCGGATCACAGCCTCTCCTGCCAAACAGCCTGGACCCCACCAGACCTCAAGGTAGGGACAGACAAGCCTGTGCACGCTTGTACATGTGGGGCAAGGGCATAGTTTTGTAGAAATGGCACTTTCACACTTTGCAGCATAATCTCAGCTCTGCATGAGGATGTTTGAAGCTGATGCTGGTTGGACAATATCTCTGATGTAACTGACGGTGATCTGATTTGGGAAATCATCACGATATAAGAACTAGTGTGTTCATTAATTTGGCTGCCATTGTAAACTTACATACTCTGTTGCAAACCCTCCCCTCCATATGTAGAATAATTATGTATCTAAAAAGTCCTGTCATGCTAACAAGCTGCTCTCTCTCTGTCTTCTCCTCATCTCTTTTCACCACAGGACATCCAAACATGGGCGGTCCAATGAGAATGAATCCCCCCAGAGGCATGGGAGGCATGGGCCCACAGGTATAGAATACAACACACACTGCAATATGATGCACTGCCGCCCAAAATACACACACACACACACACACACACACACACACACACACACACACACACACACACACACACACATATTATCAATTTGATAAAGTCAGCTATTGAAACAGAGAAACATTGCATTGCATTATCTGCAATGGACTGTGTCTATAAAGCATGTCAGCCCACTGGATGATGTCATTCAGTACTACCAGCCCATTCCACTCCCACCATGCAGCTGTAGCACAGCTAGCCTCGGTGCTTAGAATCTCAATTTATGAACAAACCCAGTGTTTGGTTACTTTGCACTAAGGGCTAGCATAAAAACAGTAGCAGTGTCAAACCGGGAGGCTATAAACTGCATGTAAATAATCCCTTTTCTCTGCTGGAGAGCACATTTGGTTTTGCCAGCCCCACAACTTGCCTTGAAATGTCAGAAGCACTCTGATGATTAGCTTGGCTCTGTTCAGAGCGCACCCACCGCTGCCGCCAATTTTACATGTTGAATTCTACTTGCCGGCTCCCACCTAGGGAGACAAGCAGAAGCAGAATACTCTGCTGCTCCAAGCCAGCAGCCACAGACACATTTTGACCAATTATCCTGGCATTCTGGACAGTGTGCTTTGGCAGTATTGTTTCCTTTTAACAACTGACTCACTCCATCGTTGTAATACATCACACATTGTAGAATCTAAGATGCATAAGCAACTGTATACCACTCCTCTGTGTGCCTAGGAAAGTCTTTTTGAATTACTATTACCAAACAGTTAGCTAGTTGATTCCCCCCCCCCCACACACACACACACTCTACTCCTACCCCACCACACACACACATACGCACCAGATACACACACACTAACACACACACTCCCTGCGCCCCTCTGCCCCTCTCTGTGCCACCCTGGCTGGGTGACTTTGGCAGTGAGCGTACCAGCAGCTGGTGTGGCATCTGCTCGACAAGTGTAATCGTCTGCTGAACAAAACTCTGCCTCTGAGTGGAGCTGCTCTCTGGCCTGCCCCCCTATACTCTCTCTCTCTCTCTCTCTCTCTCTCTCTCTCTCTCTCTCGCTCTCAGTCACACACACACACACACACACACACACACACACACACACACAAATACACACCCGCAGTGCCAGCCAAAACCCCCTGCTGGGCAACCATGAAAACATACACACAAACACACACAGGGGACCATGCACACAGAGACACAGACACATATACGCACACATGCACGAACGCACACACAGGGGAGCATGCACGAACACACACACACACACACACACACACACACACACACAGCTGTGCGCTTTCACACACAGCCCACTCAAACCAGCCCACACGCAGCCCATACATACACATAATTAAACACCAGTTAGTGGGAGACATGAGCGTCGCTGACCTTCATTAAGATTCAAAACTTTCCATTCGACTTAGACGGAGCAGGTGTGAGGAGCCATGCTGACTGTGTGTCTCTCTCTTTGTGCAGAACTATGGCGGAGGGATGAGGCCTCCTCCCAACTCCATGGGGCCAGGGATGCCAGGCATGAACATGTTAGTAGATTGAAACAATATGTTCTTCAATGTGTCTGATTTATGCTTGCAGAGTAAAGCCTAATTTAATCAAACCACAATAACCTGGACTGACTAGTCTATTAAATGGGTCTGCAATTAGAATACATGGCAGTGCAAATAGATATTCTGATAGTCATCCTTGTTTACTTATGCAAAATTTGTATCTATAAATTACTATTAAATTACATTACTTTTGTAATGTTTGTGCATACATGTTTTTCATTTTGATTAAGTTTTGCCACTGCACTTCATGTATTTTTGGATTAGTGAGGTTTTACTTTATATTCCTATTGTTGAATTACTATTTGGTGTCAGTTGCTCAATCATTTAAAACACTTGAACAAACAAGCATAAGAGTGGCAAGTGTATTTGCCGAAAAAAAAACAATGTGTTACCTGTGTTTCCAGACACATTTTGGAGACAACCAGTCATCACTGGAGACATCTCTTCAATGGCATTCTATTATGCTAATCATCAAATTGTTAAAATCTCATTTCCCACATTTCCTTGTCTGTGAGATGCAGAGAAAACAGAGAAAATGTAATTCTTGTTGTTGTGATTGCAATGGACAGCAAACTGAGAGGTTGTTTTTGTATAAGTGATACTTAAGAAATCACTAATTGAGGATGGCTCTAGCCGTGACGAGCGTCTCTTTGTCTTTAAGTGGTGCATGCACTTCTGTTGTGTGCCAGGAGTCTTCCATCATATGGCTAGATGTGGTACATTAGTCCATGAGATTCTCATTTCTAATGCCTCTGTTTGTTTTTCAGGGGTCCTGGTGGAAGAGGTCCTTGGCCTAACCCCAACGCCAACTCAGTGAGTTACATTCGCCTACACCTTTTACCTCCCATATGACCTAGTGTGTTTATAATGGCTGTGTCTCATGCTTTGTTCCACCTCTGGTCAATTCTCTCCACAGATAGCTTATTCATCTTCATCTCCAGGCAACTATGTGGTAAGTGTCCTGTCATCGACTCTTGTTTGACTGTGGGCGCGTTACTGTAACAGGCCATAAAATACCTGTCATGCAGTGATACCTAACAGGCATGCTGCTACCTGGATGTGCGTAGAACTCATCTCTCGTTCTCTCCTGCTTTTTTCCCCTTCACCCCTCAGGGCCCTCCAGGGGGAGGCGGCCCACCAGGAACTCCCATCATGCCTAGCCCCGGAGGTGAGTTATACACTTCAGTTTCCCTACTGATTTTCACTTTTAACCACTGTTCACTGAATGAGGGGCTCTGACTGAGAAACATCAGACCTCCTCTGTCAGATACTGATCTCTCTCTGACAGACTGGCAAAGACAATACATAGGGGCCTTTAGAAATATTTCTTTACATGTAAAACATTGATACATGGTGAAATACTACTGGGCCTAAATGATGCATTGATAAATGTTTTAAAGGTCTTTCTAACATGCATTTTCAATGCAGATATGTTAAATGTGCTTTCCAGAAAAGCAAATTTGTTAATATATTGACTTAACAAACAACAGTCATTGCAATTGTTGTTACCATTTTCAACTTGAGGTATATTTTGGAAAATATGATAGTTCTGTTAGCTGTGTTTTCTCAGTCGAGACAGTTACAGCTATATAAAAGAGAAGCAGAGGCTTGTCAGCCTGCAATCAACTGAGTGATCCATCTCAGCTTTGACCCATCAATCTAATGTCTCTGTGGAGGATTAGCTGAGAACAAAACACTGTGGGCTGACATCCTGTAGATGTTCTGTTTCTGTCGGCCTGTGGAGAGCTTCTTTTTGTGTCCACTATTTATTATTTATATACTTACCTCTATTGTGATACGTTGCCGGGGCAACCTTGTGCACAAAACGCTCCTGCTCACACGTACAACAGGAGGGAACATATTTCCACTGCAGTCGCCAAGACTGCGTGCACACACACACACACACACACACACACACACACACAAACGCACACGCACACCTCCTACCAAACGTACACCACCCACTCAATATTGCTGCCCCCACCCACCCCCCCGAGTCACGACAGCACAAGCTAGATTCAGGGACACTAACAGGCAAGACTCTCTCTGCCACCCAACACACACACTGCCTCCTTCTCTTCCCCTATCTTTCAATCTGTTATTCTTATTTTTTCCTGCTCATCTCTATCTCCTACTCACAACTTTCTGCCTGCAATGTCAGATCAAGGTCACCTCATCTCTCCGAGTCTTTTCAGGACAGACAGACACATGAGGAGGGACACATTATGTACCGGCTGCTGTTGACTTGCCACTGCCTCTGTATAATAGCTTGCTTTAATCTCTTGATTGTGGAAATAAGAGAAATGAAAAGATTCTTTCATTGCTCATAAAACAAATGTAGATTGATTGATTGAGTGAAGGACTGACTGACTGGCTGACATTATTTGCTGGCACTAAAAAATACGTACAGGTAGCCTTTGTCCTCCACAAAGGAAATAAGAATGGCAAACGGCTGTTTGGGCCGAATTGTACATATGGCAATTATCAACTGAAACAATGTCAAATACACTGAAGGACAGTGCCACTCCTGTCCCTTCAGTGTATTTCAGCTTGTTATTGCCCATGCAGTAACCCCCACCAACACCCCTCAAAACCACCTTCTGGATTTCTTTTGACACATTTTTAGAACAATTGGATGTAGTTAGGAAATCAGACAAGGATGACAGCAGTAGAGCATACCTACAACCATAAGCAGCGCCATGTGTGTAGGAGGAACCAGCTGCCTCACAGCCTGCACATTTTGTATCAGCCATGTTTAAGTAATAGGCTAAAAAAAACTGGTGTCTTTCTTTATAGACTCAACAAACTCAAGTGAAAACATCTACACAATGATGAACCCTATCGGCCCTGGTGGAAACAGACCTAATGTGAGTAATGTTCATTTGTTTATTTTTGACTATACAATAAATCGTTACAGTGTTACATTTTGCCCAGGATTTACAGTATGAAAATGTACAGATAAATGACCATTGTAAATTGTATTTATTTTCCTTTAGTTCCCGATGGGACCGGGTCCTGATGGGCCAATGGGTGGGATGGGCGCTATGGAGCAGCACCATATGAACGGATCACTAGGTGAGTGATGAAAGACACTCAAACCTTACAGCAGAAAATACATTAGAACTGTACACTGTCAATGTACCCAGCTGGCACTTGGCGTCAACTCCTGAGTTTATTCAGTATAACCTGTTACTGCCTGTGAGAAGAGGCCTTTAGTAGTGTGACTCTGCCCCCTTGTGGCTGGTAAAGGAATCCTGGTATTGATCAAAGCTAAAACAGATTAGTTGGGCAGTGAGTAGGCCCATTGATTCTGTAGACAGGTGAGACGTGATCAATGAAGCCAATGGAGTTGGGGCTCATCTGTATCTGAAACAAATAGCTTAATTAAAGGCCATTACCTGTGAGAGGGCAGCTTGTACCTGCTTGGATGGGATATCCTGCCGGGGGGGGGACCTGATGTTGAATCAGTAGCTGGACTCTCAGGAACAGTTAACGTTTATAACTTTCTCTTTTGTCAATCTCTCTGATCACAGGCTCTGGTGACATGGATGGGTTGCCAAAGGTGAGACTCAAATACATTTTTAGATAATGTACTCTATCTATCTATCTATCTATCTATCTATCTATCTATCTATCGAATGATCAATATTATTAATTTAGCGTTAACTAAAGGTATAATGTTGTAGTTTAAGATTAACTATTAATATTGCAATAATCCCAAATTGATAGTTAATTTTATGAGATTTTTAGATATTGTAGGAATATTTATCTTATCACTGGTTCCACCTTATGATAATTAGTAATTCTTTATAATCAGTGCCACTGTGTCTAAATACCCATATTTCCTACATTAATATTGGGAGGACATTCCCTATTCTTTCTATCTATCTATCTATCTGTCTGTCTGTCTGTCTGTCTGTCTGTCTGTCTGTCTGTCTGTCTGTCTGTCTGTCTATCTGTCTGTCTGTCTGTCTGTCTGTCTGTCTGTCTGTCTGTCTATTTATTTACTGTATATAAGTGAGAGAGAGCCCTGCGTTCTTATTGGTCTGTTTGCTTTGTGTTCTAGAATTCTCCCAACAACATGGCAGGCATGAACAATCCCCCCGGAACTCCGCGGGATGACGGCGAGATGGCAGGCAACTTTTTAAACCCATTCCAAAGTGAAAGTGTGAGTACCGTGCGGAACGGCGGACCTCTCTTCCCTGCCCCTGCCCCGACACACACACACACACACACACACACACACACAAACACAGCATGCAAACACAAGCATGGAAGAGAACCACATAGTATGCTTTCTCTGACGCATGGAGAGAATGTCATATAGTGCGCTTCTCCTGATTCATTCCAGACTGACAACTGAGTTTTTTGTCACCTTCACTGTGTTCTTAAATTCCTTAACATTTTCCCTTTGGCTGGACTATGCTCTGCTTGCTGCTTGTTTACTGACATAGAAAACAAATAGAGAGGTTTTATCGTCATAGCGATGATGCCGTTTAGCTGGTATGTGTTATATAATACTGCACAAAGGCTGGTGTACTGTACATGGCATTTAGCTTAGTTAGTTGTATTGCTTTGAACTTGAATTGGGTTAGAAGTTTAATATAGTATTGGCTTATCTTTTCTCCCCTCCCTCTTTTTTTCTCTCTTTACAGTATTCACCCAACATGACGATGAGTGTGTGATTTTTTTTTATTTTATTTTATCTTTTATTTTATTTTATTTCTTTTTCATCTCCCCTTACCCTGATCTCCCTTTCCCATCCACCCTGGTGCGTCTTGCATTACCCTCCTTCCTCCCTCCTCCTCCTCCTCCTCCCCTCCTGGACGGTGTGCTGCGCCACACAGCCCCTGGGGATGCCCCTGGAAAGCAGGACTCCCCTCAAGGGCCCCCATCCCAACGCCTGCAAAATGGGGGTAAGAGCATGAAACAGTCTCCAAGCAACAGGAAGGGTCTCTTCGCCGCTTCTCCTCGCCTGCCGGGCCTCATGGCGGGCCCAGGACAGTGAGAGCCCGAACCCGCTCCTGGTCCATCTCTCCCAAACCCACTACCTGCCCCCCGCGGGTGGCATTCGTACCCAATCAAGGTGCCACTCTGCAGCCAGCTCCACCACCACCACCAACACCACCACTCCATTATATTATGCTGATCATAACTTAAATTATGAGGGCGCGCAGTAGTTGACTGATAGGGGCTGAAAACCCTCATTCAATAACTCTGCTCCTTTCGGGGGGGATAAAAAAAAAAGATGAACTGATAATGTTATTTTAGGGCAAGAATGGTTTTCATTAAATGTTTGTATTTTTTGTTGTTGATGATAATATTATTGTTATAATTTTCATAATTGATATTATTGTACTAATGATGTAGTTATGATTTCCTGTAAAGGGCACATTTTATCTCAGCAGCAGCATCAACAATGACAGAATAAGCACACACTCGAAAAATGCACAATGATTTTCTGTTTACATGATTTTAGGTATTTGATGTTTGTTTGTTTTGTTTTGTCACAGTCAGACTCCCTTCACATACCTCTCCTTAAATTCTCTTAGGAACTTGTAGCTAGTGTCTTCACTATCTAAAAGTTTGTAGCACCAATTGCATAAACTTTTAAACGCAAGAGTATGATAGGAATAATTGACTGTCCTCAGCTAATGAAATGGTTTGTGCTGAGGTGTTATCTTGGCTAAAATTACCCATATAATTAAAACAGAGGCTTTCCCAGAGCCTTGCTGTTTTTCCGGCACAAAGTATCTGTTGGTACACCTGAATAATCAGTCTTCTAGGTATCTTGTCTTAATAAGCACCCCTCCTCACAATATTCTGTGGTTTTACTGTGTGGGAATGGACTGTTCTGATGGAATTCCTGAGGTGATTTTCAGGACAGGTAGCTTTGAACATTTGTTTTGGTTCATGCACAACTGCCCATCTGTCTTGGCATTTCTCATTCAGTGACGGACAGAGAGAGATTTGTAGATCCTCTTGTCTCTTCTATGGATTTGGTCTTGCCTGTAAATACAACATATTTAGCTTGTATTGTGGTTGTTTTATTATTTGTTATTTACAAGTTGTCTGTGAATCCTAAAAAAAAGTGGCTCCTTCCCCTTCATCGCTTTGTTTGATTTCAACCTCACTATGGACTCCAGTGGCACTGTTTCCTCCTAGGACTCATTCTGGTCCCTTGCCAGTGTCTCCTTGATGATGAACTGGGAGAGATTCTGGGACTTCTGATACACACATAAAGCCCTCTTGCGTTCAGTTTGGGTTGAACTCACAGATCCTTATGATCCACCGTCTTAGCCCAGACACGACAGGCTCACTAACTTTCTCCTTGGAGCTCCCGTCGACCAGTTCCCTGTGAGTCCTACATGTACGGGATAACGGATCTTGGCAGTATTGGGTGGCTGTAGCAGCGCTGGTGATGGGAGTAGAGTGATGCAACTAGGGGGTTAATGGATGATGCAGCCTCAATGGTCTAAAGAAGAGGAACAATAATAGGTTACTTTTGTAATGGAGATCTTTACATTTTTGTGGATTGTTTTCTGCAGATTTTTTTTTCTTTTTAATTTCTGTGAAGTGTATTCAAGAGAAAAAAAAAGTTTTTGGGGGGAAAACAGCAAGCCCATAGAATCTGCACACAAAGAAAATCCATCGTTACATTTTACGCTATTTAATTTGTTCTTTTTGGTACATTATGTACCCTTGGCCTGATCGACCCTCTGTCACTGTTTCAAAGGTCTAAATTACTGTATCTCTCATCATGACGTCACTCTGCAGCACTTACTTTATAGCTGTGTTCAAACCAACAATAGCAAAAGAACCATTGTAGCCTCTATTGGTTGGTGATGTACTCATCAGTTTTCTGATATCAATGTGAACCAGATTGTATTCAGAGTTCAGCAGGGACATCTCCAGGGTTTGGCTATCAGTGGCCTGGGAAACACTCTCCAGTGTTCCTTCAATGTACTGACACACACCTCCCTTTATTTCCCTCTCCTGTCTCGCTGCAATCCCATCCCTCACTCCCCAGCCCCCTCCCCTTTTCTTTAATTTCCTTTTTTGTAAATACTGTATAATGCATTTTGATATCATTGACATGTTTTGATATGTCAGTCACTACCAATGAATACAGCTGAAAGTAAATTATAAATAAACTGTCCATGTTTTTCATAGAGAAAAGATGCGCTTAAGATTTGGTTCATGTGGGCAAACACTAAATTTCCATTAAAAATGTATAGAATACAGTAACAATAAATGGAAACTGTATGCTAATTACTTGTATGGTGGGGAGGATGAATGCTTGAAATAGGCTACAACTGCCACCAAATATCTTGTAAGGACAGAGAGAGGTGAATGAGCATGTTGAAATCATTTCTCATGCAGCTGCGGCATCCTCGCTCTGCCCTTGCCTCCTATGTTGTCAGTTAAATTTTACTATTGGCTATCGAATAATCGTTTGATTGATTATTCCAAAGGGCATCTTCTCATCAAAAAACATGTGACCACATATTACAGTTTTTAATATGAAGGATTTTTATCAATTTAAGAAAAAAAAACTTTTAAAAAGGAAAAAATACTTAGAGAACCTCATTTTAAATTAAGAATAGATCAAAAAGTAATACTTATGGGGAAAAACTGTGTCCTTTGCTATTCACTCCTGTAATAGCGTTGTATAGATTGATGCTCTCTCACTGATCCTCTCTCAGTCCTCTGTGTATATCGATTGTTGGCCATCTCTGTACTTCTATTGTGATGTATAATACTGTACCATTAGGAAGATTTGCTGGGTGGGAGGGGTGGTTATGTGGGGTTGGGGAGGGGAAGGGGATATAAATGATTCTCCTGTACCGTTCATGGTCCTTTCTGATGACACGGCAGTATTCAATATGAAGCAGTCTGTCTCTTGGGTTTGCTTTGTATTTCATGGTAGGATAGTTCAGAATCTTGTCTTAGGGACTTAGGTGTCTTGTGTAGGTAATAAAGATGTCCTTTGTATGTTTCTTTATATTGTAAAGTTTCTTTAGACTGAAAGAAAAACAGATAATTTGCTTATCAAAAAAGAAACAATGCATCAATAATAAATGTCATTTGATTTTTCCCTGTTGTTTGAATCTCTTCCTCTGAGCTCTTATTATGCCCTCACCTCACTTGTAGATAGATAGATAGATAGATAGTGTACTGTGCAGGAGGTTGCTTCAAATCATGTTAATCTATGAAAACCAATTTTCCAGTGGATGCTCCATCTTCAAAATTATGATTAGTCAAAGAACTTGGTATGTTGATATTGTCTTTTAGGTAGACCAAAAGACTCAAATGACTTTTTAAATTGATTCTGCAAATGCCAGATATCAGATTTAATAAGCTCACTGGATATTTCAGGGAACAGGTTCTTGCACAGACATTTGCAGGACAGAGGTAAGGGAAAAAAGGATTTGCTGCACCTAAAATTATTGTTAAGGAGGCAGAGGGTATTCTTGTTTAACCAGTTTACCTCTTATGAATATCTTGCCCTGTTTCAAGTAAGGATGAAAGAAATAGATATTACATAAAACCCCATGAGGGCGCTTGTGCAGAGATTGAAGCCCCCTTTGACCCTACAGGTGCCCTCCTGAGAGCTGAATCATATTTGTGTTTTGAATTATTTGAAATTGGATTTACCAGTTCTCCGGTCAGGTTGAACTCTGTTTCACCCCCAGTACATAGCCTACATGTGGTGTTTCTGTTTCATGATTCTTCCAAGGATTCAGATCATTATCGTGGAGGGAGAGCACCACTTTCGTGATCAATTTGGAAGGCTTTAATCTATACCACTCAGTTATTTAAGAATATGGTATTAGTCAACTCTCTTATTAAGCAAGAAAGCAGAGAAAAAAGATGCTAACAAGACACTAAACTGTAATGTCTTATTGCATACAGCCTGGAGCTATGTCAGTTGCAATGAATAAGACTGACTGTGAACAGGTGAGAAATTAGTACCAGTGAAATCCTTTTGGTTGTTGTTGGTTAAACTCTTCAAATGGGGCTTTTTCCAAAGTGAATTTTAGAAACAACCAATCACAACTCATACAAAGTTTGTCTTAACTTTCATTTAGCATTAGACCATTTTTTTAATATAAAATGTAGGCATTCATATACACTGAAAACCACGCTGGATATTGTCAGAATCACGTTTTCCCATCATTTCCAGTGCATTCATCATGAAGCTGTGATTAGAGTAGCCTACTTGTAAAGAAGCTTTGTAATGTTGCATTTTGCGGCTTTTGGTGATTATATGAATTGCCCTTCTTTTGACAGAAGCAAACTTCAGAAGTTAAATAATTTCTTGTTATTAATAAAACACAAACTGTCCTTTAACAGACTGCCAGTGTGATGTATGCATGGGTGCATAAAAAGGTCCAATAGAAATACAGAAACCTCAAGGTTACCAGGAAGCAGCTTGTTTTGCTGTAGAGACAGCAGGCAAATCCGGGACCCCAGACTCGGACCTCCCTGGACCAAAGCAAGCCTCTGCACATTATCTGATGGTAAGGTCCAATTTATTTTGATATATAAGCGTATCACATAGGGTATTCTGGTTGTATGTCCTATTCGATGCCGAAATAAGCAGCAATTCATTGCAAGACAAGCGAACATTATTGCCAGCTAACATTAGCTAACTAACAGCTAACGTCAACGTTAGCTTGCTAATGTCAAATTCCTTGGCTAACGTTAGCATCATCTGGCCGTCTGAAGAGACATTAAACTTCTCAGAAAGTTCTGGAAACATCTAGCTAGCCAGGTTGTTAATCAAAATATTGTTGGAGCCAAGCTATCGAGTTAATGGTAGATAACGACTGAATCGCATGCTAGCGAAGTTAGTAGCAGTAGCTATTGTTGTAAAGTTGATAATCGTCGACTCATGTCTGGACTGTTATGCTATCATTGGTTTTGACTGAATCCTGCTGATTTAGCTCGCGAGGTAGTTAGCTTACCGTATGATATGACGACGTCTCATGGAAGCAGTGAGGTGGATTTCAGTTAGGACTCGGGGTTGATGCAACTTGCTAATATGGCGTCAACACATTTTTAGTATTGACGTATTTTAAGTTGTTATGCTTCATTGTCGTGTTTCATTCTACAGATGACTGAAAAGGAGGAGAGCATCGAGGCGCGTGACAGCCATGACGCTGTCCTGTCAGCCAAGAAGTCTGGACGAACTTCGCTGCTGGACAGCGGGGAGGACTTCGAGATGTTGGATGAAGAGGATATTGACGACGACCCCCCTCCTCTGGAAGATGCTGGGGGTGGGAAGACGAACAACCCAGATGGGTCTGGAAAGACAGAAGCAGACAAAGATTCAGACACTTCAGCCCCAGTGGAAGAATGGCTGGATGTACTAGGTATGTGGGCCAAAGCATGGCACAAGACATAGTTAGCCCAACGTCTTCTCCTGTATGGAGCTACCAAGGATTCTTCATGACACCATGTCAGACTGTAGAAGGTGACATTCCTTTGGATTAATCTTTGACAGTGTTGCAGTAGTCTAGAAGTTAGAGAGGCATGCTTGTGACTGGAAGGTTGCCAGATCGAATCCCAGACCAGCTGGTAAATCTTAATGGGGAAAGGCAATGAGACACACTTCCCGCCCGCAACAGGGTGCTCTCGAGCAAGGCTCTTGACCCATAGTTGCTCCAGTAGCACTGCTCAGTTGCCAACAATAGACTGTGATTGTACTGAGCAGTTGCCAGGTGTCAGTGTGTGTGTAAACTGTATGAATATGATGCATGTCCCTGCTGAAAAAGAGCATGCATGGTCGGTAAGCCTTCCCTGGATAAATAAAGGTTTATAGATCAAAATAGATCACCGTGTTATTTGATCTGACTGAGATTTATATTACTGTGTCTGTCTGCAGGTAATGACCAGCTGAAGAAGAAAGTCTTGGAGGCAGGGAAAGGGCGAGACAGTCGGCCACAGAAAGGACAGAATGTCAAGATTCATCTTAAGACCTGCCTAAATGATGGCACACTTGTAGAGGAGCAGCCTGAACTCTCTTTCACTCTGGGAGATGGCGATGTCATCCAGGTAAAAATAGACTTAGTGAGATAGGTTTTATTTTGCTTCACACAATCTGTAACTTTATATTATTGATAACAGCAACTGGTGTTGTGTGGTTTGATATATCTGTATCCTACTGCAGTGAGATGTTTCTCTTTTCAGGCACTGGATCTCACAGTGCAGCTCATGGAAATGGGAGAGAAGGCCCTCATCCAGGCTGATGCAAAATATGCATATGGCTCCCGTGGGAGGTAGGCGATGTGTTTCAATCAAACTGCTATTCACTGTCTTCCGTACTTTGTAATATTCTTTGCTGCTGCAGTTGTAGTATAAACAAAGAATTGCAATCATATGAAAAAAGCTATTTGCAACTTATGAGTTTTCCTTAAATGCCCCTTTCTTGAACTTGGACACCTTTTGTAGCAACTTTTGCACAGGGGTCTTCATATGTCGGTTGAGCTCTGTAAGCAAAATAGTTCCACAATTTGCTCCTGCACCATTTTTGTCAACAAGTTGAGGCAGAGTTGGATTCAGTTCAAGATGTGGTGGACTCTTTGATGCTGTTTTCAGCTGTTCGACTCTGCTGAATTTTGCACTGACTGCCACAGTCCACATTATGTGGCCTTGTGGCTCATTATATCACTGATTAACTTACTCTCTATAAACTCCATCCCCCACTTACTAGATGCAGGAGTCCTTGTCATTCCAAGCAAAAGAAAACAGCTGTGGGCAGAGCCTTCTCCTAAAGGCCCCTGGCTTTGTTAGTGAATCAAACGCACCATTTGCCGCCTACAATCTACCTTAATTCTCAGCTACAGTCTGGCATTCTCCTGTGGGTTGCCTTGATACTGCTGGCCACTCCCATATCCACTGTTGTTTTTACTGTTCATCTGGTTTTTCCTACTGCCAGTCTTGACACTGACATTCTCCCCGAAGCAGACTTTAACTTAACTCCTTTGATCCCGTTCTCATACTTCAGAAGTGTTCAGCTTGATTGCGTTGACTTCTACTTCTAAACAGCAGGTTAGTTAGGGAGCCGGTCCTGTGTCTGATCCCCACAGCAGCCAATGTGTCCATCTCTGTTGACGTGTCCTTGAACAGGACACTGAACCTTTGCTGCTCCTGCTTGCCTTAGTGCTCTGACCCCTCTGGTGAAGCACACTTTAAGGCAGATGAAAATTCCTAATTACACTGTGCCTAATACAGTGATTGAATGCTCTTACTTCCTGAATTTGACTGTGTTTCTCCTCCTGTCAGTCTTGACCCTGAGGTTCCCCCCAATGCTGAGCTGTCCCTTGAAGTGGAACTGCTGGATGCTACTGATGCTCCAGACCTGGAGCTTCTGCCCCCTGCAGAAAGGATTGCCCTGGCTAGCCATAAGAGAGAGAGGGGCAACACCCACTACCAGCATGGGGACTATGCCTTTGCTGTCAACTCCTATAGCATCGCCCTGCAGATCACTGAGTCTAGTTCTAAAGGTGAGATACTTGATCCAGTGGAAAGTTTATTACAGGACTAATTGGTTCTTGGTCACATAAGTGATGCACATTGTACATTATGTTAATATAATACATATAATTATGTTAATAATCCTTTTATTTTTGTGACCATATTTTATGGTTCTGTTTTTGTTTGATGTTTTCTGCTGGTGTTTCTGTTGTTTATGTTGTGGTCTCTTCTGTTGCAGTGGACATTAGTCCCGAGGAGGAGATGGAGCTGATGGATGTGAAAGTAAAGTGTTTAAACAACATGGCTGCTTCTCAGCTAAAGCTGGACCACTATGATGCAGCACTTAAATCTTGTGTCTCAGCATTGGCCCACCAGCCAGACAACATAAAAGCACTTTTCCGCATGGGCAAGGTACACCTCACTCTCTCTGTCTATCTGTTTATCTGTGTTGGGTCCTTGTATTAAGAGTTGGCCTGTTGCCATTCCAGGTACTGGCCCTGCAAGGTGAATTTGCAGAAGCCATTCAAATTCTGAGGAAGGCACTGAAGTTGGAACCAAGTAACAAGGTACTTTTGGCTTCTTCACATTAATTTTAGAGACAACACAGCTTTTGGAGCTATGTGTCATAGTTCTCACTTATGGCCAGTAGATGGTGCCACAGTGTAAAATATCTTATCACAGTGTCCAGTGTAAAGTCAGGTGGACTGCTGATTCATCATTTCAGTGGATCTGTTTTCATGTTGTTGCTGTAAATAGGTTTGTCTCTTTGTGCCCTGCAAACCGGCCATATCTAATGCCTTGCTACTGTTCCTGCTGTTCTGCTTATACAGCCTGATACATGAGGTTCTTTGGCTACACGAGGCCATTTGACAGAGCTCAGCTCAGTGTGTGGGCTTCTTGGATCAGCTGCATGCTGTAGCAGCTCGGTACTCATGCCCAGAATCCCCCACTTCAGTCCTACACCAATCTGTCAAACAGTGCATTGCCCGGCTGCCACTAAGCTTTTTATCCAAGGCATAGGCCTAAATGTAATGCACCACTACATTTTGTATGCGGCTAATCTTAGATGGATTGTCGAATTAAAGTGGCCCATTTGTAGTTGGGAGTACAATCTACAATCTTTTGTAGATCTCGAGTCTACAAAGATGCGTACTGAAGATTGTATGCTCTCGAACGCCATTGGAGAAGCTTTTGCCTGGCAGATAAGAGTTATGCCATTGAGTTATATAATCTCCAAACTGTCTGCCTTGTGTATGTTTGCAGTGATGTGTTTGCTGAAGCCCAACACACAGTTGCAAATTGGAGCTAGGTTATTTGTTATGTTAAAATGGAATTTCCCTTTACAGCTTTTGTTGTGAAAAGACTCTTTAATTAAACCACTTGCATGCTTATTTACTTTATCTTGGCCCTGGGGACAATAAGTGTTATGCATTTTTTTGTCCCCAGAACATTTGAGTGTGTTGATGGTGCATAGATGACTGCACCACAGCGGTGCCAACTTGCCAAGGGTGCCTTGCTGAAACCCTGTGCAGTTAAGACATCCACTTAATCTTAGCAATAGATGGGGAGGAGCAGACCCTGGGGGTAGAGATTCAAACAGACACTGACTCCCCACTCCTCACACTTGTCTTTGAAGGTAGACTGTGTGCTGTGATGTAACCTTCTGAAGACATAAAATGAGTGCTTATACTTGCATCATCTTTTCAGTAAGACATTTCAAAGTGAACGTTGCATTGAACTCTATATAATGGCGTTACACCCTGTTTTGAAAGCGCGTTTACAGAGCATAAGCATGACATTTGTGTTGTCTCTGAAAGCAGTGAGTTGCTTAGTCACTCTCCAGCTTTAAGACTGGATAAGTGACTCAGAGATCTGAAACAAAATGTTTGAACAATAGCTGAGCCCATTCCCTGGAATAAATATGTGGACATGTACGCTAACAGGCAGGCTAATTTTGTGATTTCTTGTAAGACGGCAAAGAATGACAAACATCATAATTATTTATTTATTTAGGAAGAATGTTTTATTGAATGACCAAACCAAAAGTAGTTGACTTCCATGTTGCAGATATAACGCCATAAGCCATTATGAAAATATTGTTCTTGCGTTAAGACACAGTGTAGTCATTGCTATTGTTAAAATGTTACAAATGAAGCTGTAGCGTACACCTGGAATAAATATCAGCTCTCTAAAGGAGTGTTGTGTTTTGTGGCTCGAAAATTGTCTTTCAGAACAACGTCAGTGTTAATGGCTGCCGACAATAATTTTGAGTGATCACTTGCTCCCTCCGACTTTATGGCAGTGATGGGAAATGCTTTGTCAGATTCCTTTCCAAAAGCTCCTTGACATCATTGTCATGCTTTCCAGACCACTTGGTGAGCACTCGTGCCTGTTGATAAGGGGCATTGTCATCCTGAAACACACTCCTATCAAGAAGGAAATCTGTCATGGGATGATATAGCAGGACATTGTGTTTGTTTCCCTGTACATGGACCATGCCATGTCCACTTATGATTTATATAGCAGGACAGTTAGGTTTTGTGTTATGTATGTGTGTGTGTGTGTGTGTGTGTGTGTGTGTGTTTGGGGGTGCTTGTGGCCTGCAGCTCATTTATGTCTTGTCTCTTGGGGTATAGACGATCCACGCAGAGCTGTCCAAGCTGGTGAAGAAGCACTCAGAACAGAAGGGAGCGGAGCAGGCCATGTATAAGAAGATGCTGGGTAACCCCGCCAGTAGCAGCAGCACACAGAAACACCAGGCCAAGTCCTCTTGGGTGAGACTGCTGTTTCTAAAAGATGATAAGAGTGTTTGAGTCACACCCACCGTCACCATTTAGGGTTAGGATATAGCTGTAACCTCTATGTTACTTTAATCACATGATGCTCATGCACTTATATTTTATTACTTTTTGATATATTTGAAATAGTGAATGGAACTTTGTAAGGTGATAAACAGTGAACATCAACAATATAATTTAATGTCAGGCTTCAATGCTGCATATCTTAATGGTACTCTTAAATATCTGTGAGAGGTTTTAAGACAAATGGAGATCTTGCTTTGAGCTTTGCACTACACGATATTCAATCAATTTAACATGCGCTCTTTTTCTTTCTTCCATTCCTTCCCCAGGGTCTCAGCTGGAAGTGGCTATTTGGTGCCACTGCAGTAGCCATCGGCGGTGTAGCGTTATCTGTTGTCATAGCTGCTAGAAATTGAACCAAACCTGTTGTGATGGCCTGTCCAAGCCCCTTCAAAGTCGGAGCCTAAAAATGGAAGCACCTAAACATCTAGCAGTGCCTTTTGAACTTTGGTAGAAGGGGATGGAAATGTCAATTGGTCAGTCACCTCTTCACTGTGACTGTCCTTACATTTCTCTGCTATGTTTGAGAACTATATGTGACGAATAATAAAGCATCAATATTTACGTATGGAAAAAAGTAATTATGAATTCATCAATGTTTAGGCCTATCCATATCTGTCTCGTTGCCAGACACTAATTGTTTGTTTTGCTGCCAATGTCTTTGTTTTTGGTAGTGATTGTTTGAAATTGATTAATCGAGCACTGAAATGAAAAGTAATTTACCATAGGTTGATTATCTGATTTATACATCAAATGTTTTTTTTTCTTTCCACAAAAATAGCTACTGTAATATGGTCCTATATTCCTATAGTTTTAAAGCTTGGGATTGTACAGTTAAATTGAGCAATTATTTCCCTATCCAAGAGAGAATATGTGATTTCTGTTTTAATTAGAGTAGATCTCATGTTGGCTGGCGTGATCTAGATGCTGTATTATCTGAGGTCCACACTTTGGAAGATGCTTGGCCCGTGTCCTAATTCTCCCGCCCCTTCCTCTGGACTCCATTCATGTACATCAAAGCATCTGTTTAATCTAAGTACAGGCCAGTCGAAGTACCTTCTTCTGTTCCCCATTTGTTAAATGGCTCCTTTCCTTTCATATCAATACAGCTGCAGTTCATGCTTTAAAAACAAGGGCAGAGAAGTGGTTCATAGTGTTTTTCAGTGGTGAAACGCAGATGGAGAGTTCATTTTTTTTTTATTCAAATTCAGTCAAGTATACCTCAGTTTTTGATGATTAAGACCAAATGTTGAAGGGTGAACCTTCAAGTACAATGTTGGGTGTGAATTTTGTTTTCTTCCCTAGATTATTTTAACATAACTGTTTTTTGCTTTGTTATGTTTTTTGTTTTGTTTTTTATTATCATTTTTTTTGTCTGTGAAGAGCTTTTCTGTGATGGATGTTTCAATGTTGCTTATTTATTAGATTTTTTTTGCTAATTGTTTTGTATCCATAAATGAGACAGCACTGAATCCTTGACCTCTCCAGAGCAGATGGTACAGAGCCAAACGTTGCGGACACTCTTAGCAGTTGGTGACATAAGTGGTGACAAAGGTTACTTTGAGTTTCTGACATTCCCTGCATTTGTTAATTTTGTATTTATCACAATAAAATTTGTCTATTCTGTTATTATCCAATTACAGTCTCCTTTTTTCCCCCACCCATATCACAATTTGTGCCACTATATTGCTTAAGCATCAGAGGTTTGGTATCCAGTGATGAACAAATATTGCCAGGTTGTATGACAAAATAGTCCCTTACACCCATTGAAATCCACAGAGCATGTGCCTGAATCATGCCAGCCTCCTGGACTGATGTCACAGCATTTCTGCTTCAGAAAATATGGCCTTGGATGGAGGATTCAGTCCTGGTCAGTAATGTCAGTAATGGACATACAGTGACATTTGTACAGGTATTATCAGACGCCAAGATATCTCAGAGTTCTTGAGTACGTGACATCCTTTTCAGAGACGAATGGTACTCAGCGCTTTAACCCCAATATTCAATATTTATTCTTTTAAGATACAGCCGTTATCTGTAAGTCTGAGCTGTTGTTGACATATTTATCTCTCGCGATTGTGTGTGTGAGAGAGAATTTCTTCAACATTCCCCCCGTTTCATTCGTTTACAGCTGGGCATTCCCAACTTTGTGTGGGGTTTTTCAGACATTGACGTTTCGTTGACGTAGTTAAATGACCTATCGCTTCCTTCTTCCTACGCACGTCTGCTATCCAAGGAGGTTTTATAGTAAATGCTTAGAGGAAATTATATTGGCGTACTGCATATTTGTCAGCCATGCTTTACCATAACGCACTGATAGAAACATACAATTCTGATTAAATAGGCTGTCTACTTAATAATACTTTTATTGTGCATTAAGTTGATTAATAGCATAGACTGACAGTTTAATGTATTATATGAATATAAATTGGCTTATGGCGTGCATGCACTAGTGTAAATGTTATCTCACACATATTTGGTGTTATTACACATGCGACTGTTTACCGCTCTGTTATTGCTCAGTGACTTCACCGCTGTCTGGTCATTGAATATTCATTGAAAAGCTACGGGAGTTCTGCGTTTACGACAGAGTGCGTGCGCGTGGTGGAAATGGTAGCAAGATGGCGGCGTTGAAGGAGGAGCAGTGCTACGGACTGTCCTGTGGAAGAGTGAGCAATGGCAGCAATGTCTCCGTCTTTCACGTAAAACTCACTGACAGCGCATTGAGAGCATTTGAAGGTTATCAGAGCAGCAAGGTAAATGGCCGTTTCAGTTAACATGACATTTTAATTTGCGTCTGAAATCTGTCCGGGCAGCTGTGACAGGCAGAGTGAGGTCCCTACTCTGCTGCCTTCCTGCTACGATACAGCAACAGCAGGCTGTACGCGTTAGAAGCTGGCTAGTTGGCTAGATAACTGGCTAGTTTAGCAGCCACCATCGCTCGACTGGCCAGGTTTACTGATGTTGGGTGATGTGTAGCTGTCCAGCGTTATGTGGCTACACCCAGGCTCACTCCACACCGATCTGAATTGTTTAAAAACATACATGTTAATTTATCAAGCTTCCTGCTTAGTGCTACTAGATAATGAGCCCTAACAGTTACTTGTTTGCATCGGGGTGTGTTTTTCAGTTGGCTCAACAGTTATCCAAAAGTTAACTTAGTCATGTTAATAACTTACGTTACTAAAGTTTCTGAAATGATTATATGCAATGTTAACGTAAAGCATGAAATAAGTTCTGTTGTGTATACAGATGTTTTCCAGTAAGTTTGCTGAGCTGTCAAAAAATCTGGCAAAGCTTGCTAGCTGGCCAGCAATTGTCCAAACTTAATATGGTAACGTTAGTTATATACGCCCTGTCTTGTCACTGACTTTAATTTTTTTCTGTTGTTAACAAGAGGAAACCCTTAGCAAAATAGCTAATGAAACATGGTGAATGATTTGGAAAAGTACCCATTACTCATGTGAAAGATGGCCATTCCTATTCCCAACCCCCTCACAACCACCAATGCTTCATGCGATACAGTTTACGGCTTAAGTAGTGCATCAAAAGTAATTCAGCAATAGATTCTAGATTAGTTATATTTTCTTTCTGGTAGCCATGGTTGATTTTTAAAATAAGAGACACATTTCAAGGTTTGATCTTTGAAATGGCTCTGCTATTGCTTGCTAGGCTTCTTGTGTAGAAAGCTAGCAAGTCCTGATGGCCATCTAACGTTTCAAGTTCTATAAATATTTGACTGGGGAAAACCTGGCAGGCCAAGAGGACAGGGCGTTATCTCCAACTTCAGTGGCTGTGTACAGCTTGACTGCAGCTGATAAGCCAGGACAATAAAATTGTTGTGACAGGTAAATGGGTGAATACTAGTTATAGGTAAAGTATTGACTCAATCAGTGTCTAACACAAAGAGGAAATCACCAACATATGGCAATCCCTCAGCTCTTTGAGATATTGTTATTGCCAAGCTGCAATGATTGTAGGGTCAGCAAAGAATATAATCTCTATAAGCTTTTTTCAAAGGAACTTTGCTCTCTTGAGATGTAGATTGAACACATTTAATCAGTTCCTTCTGAAATTAGATTTGCTAGATCATTCTCATATTTCCAGGTACCATAGATGAATGTGTTTTTTGCAGTGAAAAGCATTTGTTTAAGGTGGGATTTTTGACAAATGTTTTTGTGCTTTTGAATTGTCGGGAGAAATTGGGTCCTTTTTTGACTGAAACATGAAGAAGCATTCAACCAGAGGGATTTATACTGCAGCCTACAATTTATAGCAGTGATGATGCAGGACGGCTTTTTGTCCTTTTTTGGTCTGCCCCAAACTTGTCATTGATTAGAGCAAATGTAGGCATTAGCCTACACAGCCTTGAAGCTTGATGTATATAGCAACCCTTTTGTACCGTTCATCCTACTTTGTACACTTTGCTGGTAAAGATCCAGTTTGTGCAAATTAGCGTAATATGCTAATTATAGGCTATTGTTTGGTACTTTTGGCATATACCTGGATGACTGAAGAGACAAGTTGGTTTCTTCCAGTCTTTTATGGTTAAGAGTTGCACTTCTTTGAGATCTGCCTCTTGTACAGACTTGCCTTGCTAGGCACTCAAGCTATGCCGCTTACGGTGTCACCCTCTGTGCCTAAGGTAGGCTGTATTTCCCTGTTGTTTAAGTGAAAACTCTCAGTCACAGTTTGGCCAGATCTAGACTATTCAGACATCCATTGTTTTCATGGAGGTGCTTGGCTCATTGTGGTGAGGGCTGGAAGTCAAAGCAGTAGGGTGTAACACGTCTGTCTTGCACCATCCAGAGGATGTTGTACCTCAGCTGGCACACAGTAGTGAGAGTGAGTTGGGAAATCGGTACGACAGAGGAAGAGAGCTCCTGAATGACATAAGCCTTTCGATGGAAAAGTTGGGGCATGGCAAAGGATGGAATGAGACAAAGTTGGCCCCAGTTTTGCTATGTTTTGACTAGGACAAAATGATTTGCAAAGGTCTGGCAGGCCGCTGTTCTCACCATCGAGGGAGCCGAGGTCTGGGCTATTCCAGGCCAGTGTACAGCACAGCCACTTTGATAAATTTTAGGCCTTATCTAGCCAGCAGCAAAAAAAATGTATGCAGCAGGCATAGTTAAACTCTGTCTAGTTTTAGATAGTCAACCAGGAGGAAATCAATAACACTTGGTGTTAAACAAGGAGAGGTAGAGTGCCCTTTTCATTGTTTACCGGAACAATGGTATTAAAAATATAGCCCTAAAATGTCTTTGTAATGCCTGGAATGAGAACCTTTTTTTTCTGAAATAACTATGATGGCATCTTACACTAAACCTCAGTAACATGATTCTGTTTAGACTACATTGTTGGAAATCAAGACATAGGGTACATGTTTACAGGCTTGTTGATACCCTCCCAACTCAAGCTAACCAGATGCTAAATGTTGGCCCAGGTGCCAATCTGATTGAATTAGGCTGCCTGATAGCTAATACTACAACACTTGGAGTCTTATGACAAAGTGTGTGTGTATTTCTCATTGTGTTTTTCTAAGGACATTGTGCAATAGCAGTCCTCATATAGCCAGAGCTCAGTCTACTGACTGTTTCCTGTATCAGACGCGGCTGTCAACGTCAGCCGGTTCCTCTGTTGGCACGTCTGAGAGGAAGGACAGCGTGAACTGGAGCTCTGTCCGGGGGATTGGCAGCCCAGAGACTCGCTTTTTTACTGGCTCTGACATAAGCAAGGAAATGAGTGAGGCTAGAAGAGCGTCATCAAGCTGAAGGTTGTGGAGAGTACGGATAAAAGAGTTTATGATTATGTCTTAGGATAACTGGTTTTACAGCACATTATTGGATTTTATAGGTCAAAACTGTAATTTTTCTAATAGGATAACATGGTGTTTTAATGTTTTGATATAATATTTTTATTATAATAGAACCCATCTTAATTCACGAGAATGAAGTGTTCTGCATTTCATTGAAATACCATATTTAAGTTTGGTCTAAATATAAAATGAACATGCATAGGCAGTACAAACATATGCTAACCTGCATACAAAGTGACATTAAATCCTGTGTGCTGAGGCTGCAGATATATACTGTACTGGTGAGTGATGAGTAAAGTGAAATGTCGGTGCTCCACATTCGAATGTTAAAACACTGCCTATGCCTCCTTCTATGGAGTGAGGTAATGGCTTGGTGATTGTAAGCTGGGAGTGTGATTTTTACATTCTTAAGGAAATGCATCACAGCAGTGGCACCCATCATGTGCTCAGCAGTTATTTCTGTGTAGCATTTAGGCTACATTTTGAGTCATGAGTAAGGCCTAACCCTGCGTGAGACAACAATACTAATAACAATAATGATGATATTAACCCAGTTCTTTTGAATAATACAAGCTGATAGGGGCACATGCTGATTGCCGTGACAAATGTGATTTTACAAATTACTGTGGTAGAATAGTGGCTTAGCCTAATAATTGGCAGCGTCCTGGAAAAACCTCACATTGCTACTGTTGTGCTTTTTGAGTTTTATACTGCAGCCTAAGGGAGAGATAACCCTGTCCTCCATACAGGACATGTTCGCAGGACCAGGTAAAATCATAGTAAAATGTTAAAAATAAATGGCCATTACATCATTTTTGTATTTATTTTTTCCAGTTTCCTTAAAATATTTTCAGGACATTAACACTAGAGGTGTGTCTCTGTGTGTGAGCTGTTTAATCTGGACCTTGACCTGAGCCTGGCCTGAACACCGTCCACTGAGGAGACCTTCAGTGCTCCTGGATGGGCTTTTCTCCTTGACACCAGAGACAGAGGACTGATTGTGTTTTAATGAGCATGGTCTTCTGACCCAGTTAGCTCACACTGTGGTTGCCTCACCAGGTGGAGGCCTTGGATCAGCTGTCACTGGAATTGTCTGTTTTTATTAAATAAGCCATGCAGCGTCTCTGTTTTAAACCACCAGTGTATGCAGAGAAAAGTCAGGTGAAAGACGTTTTTGTGCAGCTGAAGTTCAATCATTATTTTATTACTTCACTGTTATGGGTAGGCTATAGCCTTCAATAAGGAGGTCAGGTTACACTAAGTCAGTTTTGTTCTTGCGCTTCGCTGACAACTCCCCCATGTCTCAGCCCCTATGGGAATGGTATGGGAAGTAATGGAGCCTGGTGGGGATTTTGTTGCTTGACGTTGGTCAGCCTGTGCCGGTGCCATGGTTATTTAAGGAATGCTGACTCCCCAGTTTCAGCAGATCGAATGGGGCACTGCAAGAGATGACCATAACCACCAGGGCCAAATATGACTCTAAATGTCATGGTGTTCCTCTGTCCTGCGGGGCGGTTGCCACGCTGGACCACGTCAACCTGGTGTCACTGCATACAGAGCAGTCCTCCTGACCTGCAGGTCGCATGTCTGTTCAATAGATCAGCCGATCTGTTGGTCAGATTTGGTCTTACTCCACAAACATCTGCCTTTGGTTTTTAGCTAATATTGGAGAAGCATGACCACTGAAAACTGGTTCACAAACAAGCGTATAATTTTGAGTGGAAGCAGAGTACATGCAAGTACAGTATGCAGCACTAGGCCTTCATTGCTTTGAGGATTGTAGCTCCCTCAGTCAGATGGTGGTCAGTCCCTTTTTGTCCGGAGCTAAGCTGTCATGGCTGCATGTGGAAACAAGCTGTGGGAACTACGCACTATACCCAAAGCCAAAACCCAGGTACCAAACTTGGCAAGCGGCTCCTCTTCTTTTGTCTGTTGGTCCTTCTGTCAAAGCAGCCAGCCCTGGAAAGTTCATGCTCACCTTCTCAGCATCTGCATCAACTCTCTGTCAACTGTCAATCTTAAATCTTAAAACCTAGCAAACTAGAATGCCCCCAATAACTTGTTTCTTTTCTAAGAGAAGAAAGTCCAGTTCAAGGGCCTAGGCCTATAGCAGGTCCACAATAAATTTCAGTTTCTTTCAGGTTAATTAGTGATGTTATCATTCTTTTCCCTTTACTTTGGGATGTTGTGATTGTTCCATCTTTCCAAGGCTGTCATCAACTCCTATTAAGTCATCACTTTCAAAGCCCTAGCTCACCATAAGAAGACAGCTCTTTGAAGTAGGCCTACCCTTAGTAAGATCAGAAAGGAGTTTTGTTTTCTAAGCTGGGAAATAACACTACTCAGTTTGCTACTTCCTGTCTGTGTGATGTGGCTGATGTGACCATATTCATTCACAGCTAAACTAGGCAACTTTGCATGTTGGCGGCTCCAAATGGCAGTGAAAGAGAATGATTTGAAAAATTTGAACTTTACCCAGAAATCACATAACATGAAGTAAACACAGAGCACACTTTTGTTTACCCTGCTGATCTGTAATCGATTTATACCAAAGGAAACTAGGAAAAAGATCTAACACTGATGAGCCGTGCTTTCTCTGGACAGAGTGCTCCCTTGCTGCTGTTTAGGAGACCGTTTGTATTTTGCTCTGAAGTTTTAGTTCGTCACTTCCTGTGTACATACCCAACACCAGAATTTAATTCGGGCAAAAAGGGTGAATCTACGGCGTCTCAATTAGGGTTGATGGGATGCTATTGCAGCCCCACTTTGTGATTTAGGCTGATAAGACATATGTATTTTTACATGAAAACCTTGCCTAGTACAGCTTTAAAGGTTTGCTATTATTGTGTGAATAACTTGCTTCATAAGAATTGCAATGACTGCATTTAGGGCTTATTGAAAACCCCCAGGCTTAATTAGGCCCACTCGTATTGCTTCACACACAAAATCTATCACAGCTATTATAAAGGGGAAGACTGGTACACCAATTTTCACATTACACAGTACTGCCTTACTACAATGTGTGCACATATAGAATTATTTTCAGTTCATTGCAAATATTGAGTGTTGAGAGTACAGAGAACCAGTACTATTTCAGTCCTGGAGAGTGCATGCTATGAAGTGCTCTCTCCACCTTTTGAAATCCTAGACAGGTGGGACATCTCATCAGTGTGACAGTGATGCAACAAAGCGCCTGACAATTTGGGTGCCACAGCCCTAGCCATAGGGATTTAGACATGGCTATTCCTGTGTGCTCTATTAGAAAACAATGAAATCCTATGAGAATGCAACATGAGAGAGAGTTAGAGAGTTGCTTATATGCCTGTGTGGGGCTATAATTTGCATTCAGTTGATGCGTCTGTGTTGAGGAGCTGGTAATTTACTATAAGTAAACCCCAGCCTCTTGTGCCAACAAACTCCTATAGCATGCAAAATAGTCATTACAAAGTAAATTAAAACTACAGTAGCACAGTTGTCATTGTTGCAATATAGCCTTCTGTCATCTCTGTTTATGCTCAAGTTGATAGCCTAGGACTTCCTTTCAGGAGACTTGTGACCCGAAATCAGTGGGCAGGTCTTCCTGACCATCCCCAACAAAACGGATTTCATACTCTTATTCGAAGATGCTTGATAGACTTTAGCAAGTTTTAACAGTAATACACAACATCAGTTGCCCAAGGAGGTGTACTAGCTGCATTCAAGCTTTTCTTCCTGACTCAACATACATTTTAAAACCTATTCTAAAAATCCTGGTTCTACATAGAGGAGCTATGGTGTTTCACACGCTGATAATATTAGAATAATGTTAGCTATACTCTTGAGAGGAACTTTATCTGGTATTATTGGGCCTTGAAGGAGTAACCATATTGGCTAGATTGAACATGTAGAGCATGTAAATACACCGGGACTACTAGCAAGTTATAGATATTGTGTTAACACCATTTACAGTAGTTTGACAGTAGTTTGAAAGCTGAACCTCCTCTCTACACAGAAAATGGCTCCATGTTGCTGTAATTTGTGTTGAAGTTTGATGTGTTAAGATTGCAAGGAAACGGACAGCCAGAGGAAAAGCTTTAATGTTTAGTGGCTATGGACCCCTGGGACAGTTGATCGTTGGTAATTAACTATTCATGAAATCGTAAAGGTGTGTGTTCAAAGTGCAAAATGTTGTTTTAACACAATTTAACTCAATTCAGTTTTATCACTTGCTGCCTGACTGCATGTCCATGCTACATCCAGCTGATCCCCATTCTGTGGCTCGTTGGCGATGTGTGCGAACGTCCGCGGCCTTGTCATCGAGCCATGGTCAGGAGCCACACTCTGTCCCTAAGGTTAGCTAGCTCTGTGGAACATTCTGGGCTCAGGTCCCAGAGAATAGTGACATGTCAGCAGCCCATTCAAATGAACAGGCTGAGTGTTGCACTATGTTAGCAGGGCTTGGCTGGGGGAGGGGGAGGGCACAGGGTGGGAGAGCTAAATCTGGTGCTGTGTTAAACATTGCAGTGGTAGACCAGAGAACATGGCTCCATGAAAGGTCTGGTGTGGCTGGATAGGCTAGGACTGTCCAGAGCTCAGGTCTAAGTGAAACTATTGATCTTGCTTTTGGTATTGTTGAGACAAAAGAAACAATGTAGTACTCCTCCCTTGATCAAACACCTTTTTTATTTAGGTCTAAAGAGTTAGGCAAGGTGAATTGTTATTCCTAATATCATTGTTTTCTAATTCTTTAACCACCTGCACATGAAGGTAGCCATTGACATGAAAAAGGCCATTTGGTGGACACTTTCATCCAAAGCCTTTTACAGTACTATATTTATAGTCTGGGTGGCCACAGAGGGAATCAAACCCCTAACCCTGACACTGTTAGTGCCATGCTGAAACTCACTGAGCTACAGGACCATCATGTACATACTTGGTCATGTAAAGTAAATCATGAATAATCCTAATCAACTCCAAACTCTGAGAGCACCTCAGTTGTACTGCTGATAATCATTTGAATTCCTTAATCATGTTAAAAACATTAGAATTATTATTAAAATAATACATTTAAATAATATTTGTAATGGCTATCATCTTTTCTGTATGGTGTTCCACATTCCTTATCGCCCAGTCAGCCAAATGGGGAAGGTGCCAAGGTTAGACTCATTCATTGAGCTTGTCTTGTGTCACTACTCATTTCCTGTTACTGTATTCAGATCTGCATGACGGATGGAAAAGTAGCCTAGGTTTGTCTATTTTCTGTCCAAAGCTAATGCACCACCCACCCCACAACATATAGTGTTACATGTGCACACACATTCAGTCATATTCAGGTAGTGGCTTTTGTTGAATATGATTGTAATTGGTTCCTATTGACGCATTAGTAAGTATGACTAATGAGAAACTAGTCATACTGGTTGAGAAATAGATTGACAATTGAGAAATACATTGACAGCTTAGTCAAGCAGTCACTCACCCAACCAGCAGTGGACATTGCATACATATCTACACTTGTTTTCAATGTGCAGCCTACAGGACTTGTCAAAGTTGGGCCTGGGGATTCCTGTAGGTCACTGAGGCTGTAATATTAAGGGAATGGGTGTTCAGATAATAGGTTTCACTATTCACTCTGTTATCTCACTACCTCTTATTGGCCAGTAATTTTCAACCTAGGGGGAGTTACCTCTAGGAAATCACAAGATGAAGATTGGTGTCATGAAATGAATTATGGGGAAACATATTTCTCATATAGAAATGCATTATGTCTCTGATCTTTGTGATCTACTTTCTTCAAGTGAAAAACATTTTTTAGATTCATGGAAGGAAAAGTATCGCAATGTTGCCGCATGCTGCTCTGCTTGATATTGATATTGTCACCCGACATCTGCACGGGTCCTGAAGTAGTGTTGTGGTGTGTGGGGATCAGTGATTTATTCTAAGAGTAAAGACCACCAATAGCCAATAAGAGCCAAGTTCACAATGAGGTGAGGTGTAAGTGTTGAAGTTATACTAATGATAACCTATTTAAGGACCTTGAAATTAAAAACTTTGGGGAATTCCAGGTAAGGATAGTAGCCTAGCAAACATTAGCCTAACTTTTTTTTCTGATAAAGCCTAAGTGTAAGTTAGTGTGTAAGTGAAGTAGCCTAAAAAAAGAGGGGGGAGGGTGGTCAGTGGCTGTTTCACCATTCTGTGCGTGCCTATATCAGGATCTGGAGCCAAAAAGGTTTAGTGTTGATTGTTGAGGCTTAATGTTTTTATTAGACACCTGCATTCTGTATGGCTCCAGTGTACCTTGTGTCTTAATAGACTTGCCCTCTCCTGACCTTTCGGCTTTCTTACTTGGTCACATTTGATCTGTTGAAGCAGCACTGAGGAAGAAAAGCCAAAGTGACTTCCTCTATTGATGTTCATATCTGTTCAGTTCCTAGAGTCTGGGCCTGGCTGTGAAGTCACTCAGTGAAATACCAAAACTATTCTGCAGAAACTTCACAATTTGGTTGGTTGTTTAAACCATCTCTTGGGAACTTGAGCAAACAATGTTTTGGAAAAACAAAATGTTTTCAGCACTATGAGCTTGACACCCTAATAAAATAGCTTATCAGCTTAAACATTTGGTAGTGCAAGCAATCTATTGAATGATATGGTTAGGTTGTCTTGACTTTGCAAAGTCATTGGTTGTGTTTTTGGCTTGACTGTGTGTGTGCAAACGCAGTGTGTGGCCCACCATCAGCTTCATCATGTTAAACCATGTTTAGCCTAAAATTTAATGGAAAGCAAATTGACACCTGCTTGATTTCCATTGCAGCATGTTCTCTTAGAGCAATCTATTCTGCTCCCACACAGTCAAGATGCAGTCCGACTTATTGTGGTTTCATAGTTGACTAGCAAATGTGAACACATATAAAATGTTATGAAGATACAGCAGAGTTATATTTTCATATATAACAGCCCATTTTATATGCTTTGATCCTGTAACAACAGTTCATTGCTCACACATTATATGTCAGTGCAGCAGCAACACCTCTGTATAAAAAAAAAAAAAAAAATGGTATTCTTGTTCAGAATAGACAAATCCAGGCTCTTTAAGCTCAGGCTATTTCATGATTGTCCAGAGACCACAGGAATTTGGACGTATTGACAGCATTTGTCCCTCACAAGTTGAGCAGACTTATCTGAGCCTCATCCGGGGGCTACTAACGGCTAAAAATATTTGAAAAATGTCAGTACCGTGAGCTCCATCTATTGGGTGGCTGGCTGGACACCAACTCTCACACACACACACACACACATGCAATGTCCAGTAACTGGCATGCCGCTTGGATTTATACTGATTTGCTGCTGAATATGTCGTTGTCACTTATGTGTCTTCCTGCCTTTGTCAGTCTATGTGAATGCCGATATGCTAACTGGTCTGGGCTGAGAAGGAAACTGATTGAAGTTGATGGCCCGCTGCTTCGTTTGCATTTCAATCCTGGGGCCCTTCTGATGGGGCATTTAATGGGTAGAGCAGTGGCAAGGCTCAGGGGTAAGAGTTGAACCTAGCTGGAGGAGCGATGCTGCTTGGTCTTACTGATGTGCTCCCCATCGTTCTGTGTGGCACCCAGTACTAAAACGAGGGAGTAGTTCTCTGCTGGCTTTGAATTAGGCTAGTGCAAATTTCAGATATTCATCTCATAGCTTTGAATAAAAAATTACACTGAAGTAGCAGTTTCTTTGTTGCCAAAAGCTCAGTACAATTCATTTTATGTAAATCTATTTCTCAGTTGGGCTGTGTCTCTTCAACTGGTTTTGTTTTGGAATTTAAAGCACAGTCAAAGTACCTGGTCTTCTTTCCCATGGGAAAGGAGAAGCTGGATGATGGATTTATCCCATCATAATTTCATAAAGTACTGTAGCATACATGTAAACAGTGAACTTTATGAATTGATATATTGTAGTCTTAGCCCATGTCTAACAAGGTAAAATGCAACTTTTGGTGATAAACTTGCATTTCAGCTTTTTTTTCTGGTGTAATTTCTGAAATGATGTCCAACCTGTCTGACCATTTTAGGCTCATGCAAAGCAATTGACTACTTGGACGTACCAAGGACCTTACCTTTTGTTAAAAATTCTGTGAAAATACCCTAATAATACTTTTATTCTTCTTTTTTAGGGCCTTTCATCACAACCATTGATCCGATTTACTGGAAACCAAGGGGTAAGAACATCATCTCTCTCTCTCTCTCTCTCTCTCTCTCTCTCTCTCTCTCTCTCTCTCTCTCTCTCTCTCTCTCTCTCTCTCTCTCTCTCTCTCTCTCTCTCTCTCTCTCTCTCTCTCTCTCTCTCTCTCTCTCTCTCTCTCTCTGTGACAGTGTCGTTAAAGCAGATGGAAATGAAAAGTTGTGGGAAATTGTGTTTTCAAAGCTTATCATTACATTTGCTAATGAGTTTACAGTTTGGCCACAGAAGGAGCCCTAGTATCAGTTAGTAGCAGTTGCTATGATATGTTGCTAGGCAGTGTCTGACATGTAATTTGTCTTTTTAACATTTACCTGCCAAGATCGATCAAACCAACCACCACCCACTACTGACCAAGGAAATATACATTTTTCATCGAAATATGTCACCCTAACTGTTTTCATTCTATTTCATGTATAGAATCAGGTACTGTGTGCCATTTAAAATTGACTCGCTCACTTATTCAATGGATCAAGTTTGTAATTCATCATTAACTGCAACACAAGTTCAAATTTAAAAGAAACATTTTGAAGCCCCAACCCCCCACACACACACTCTCTCACACACTCTGTTGAAATAAGATTTTATCTCAAGGCAAGACCTCTGATTATGCTAACACTGCTGTGGAGAACAAGCTAGCCAATATGATGAAATGGGGCACGGTGGAGCAAAATCATTTCATTGAGTCCACATTTATTGAGCTGAATGGAACACGGCATAAAATGCATCAAGATCTCTCAAGTTGCGCCAAAGATGCGACACAGCTTCGTTTTGGAGGTTACAAGTTTATCCAAACAAGTGGACTCGACCGAGAAGTGTATCAGTGACAACAAGCATAGCATTTCTCAGACTGAAGCTAAGCTAGCCAACATGACCGAAGTCTCTGTAATAACATCCGCATCCAAGGCATGCTTGGAGGCCAGTTCATCGGCAGCTCCCTCCCCAAATGGTTTCCCTCCCTCGGTGATCCGAGAGTTAAAGTCATGAGACGTCACTGCATCCGTCCCCCTGGAACTATTTGGCCTCTCCCAGAACGCTGATTTGCTGAATTTTTTTTATTATTTTTTTTCATACTGTGACCGGATCCTTCAGGTCTTCCAAAAATCTCTCTCGACCCAGTAAGGCTTAAATTGGTCTGGGGGTCTATGCAACACATATTCAACATGTGCAAAGAGGCAGATGATTTCCTCAACTCGCAGCCTGTTTCAGGAGAATGAACCACCAGCCTGTCTAGATGGCTACTCAAACTGTTTCCCTGTGAGCTGGACTGGCTGACCGTCAGCTGATCATGATCAACCAACGAGAAGACCATATTGCTTGTTTTGGATTTGGAATGAGAAATTACGTTTTTCTTAGTAGTAAAATGATGACTGAAAGTTTCTTCTCAGGCACGGAACATTCTTCTTTGTCAAACCCCCTAATTTTTTTGCCCCAGGACTGCAGCCAGATTTTGTGTTACTAATGGACTATATTTCAGTTATGCTGTTGGACAGCTTTCTGCTTAGCTGGCTTTCTTATTGCCAGGTGTGTGGTGTTATTGTGGGAGTTTACACTAAAATGGGAATGTGTTTCTTTTTTGTATAATCCTCAAGGAGTTGATAATGGTTCCTAAGTTTTATGGCGACAGAGGCAATGGGTTGGATGGATCTTCACAATCTTATGATTACAGTTGTGATTTTGGATTGTCTTTTGTTTTTCTTTTTGCTTACTGCTGAGCGGGGCCGTACTTAAGTGGAAGGGGACCAGGGGCCTCCTGGGGCCTAGGCACAAGGAGGGGTCTACCCACATGTTTTCGGGATCCAGCAATTTCCTGGTTTGGACCTGGTGTAAACAATATCCACTCTTTAGTATCTGTTCTTCTTTTTCCTCCATGACATTGTTACAGTCAGTGGGTTTTAATACAAAAGGGTCTCAATAACCCAGTTAAACCTACTGCTTGTTTAGATTTTATGCGTAGACATAGCATTTGTGTAGGAGTCTCAAGTAATGATGTACATGATCAGTCCCTTTTGGCTTGAAGGTTAGATGGACCCTGGTGTTGCTGAAAGACTCCTTGACACTAACCCTTTTGGATAGTTTTGGTAGCATGGATGGCCATGCTTCCTATATCAAAACAATTATTGCAGGGCATAGAATGGCTTTTAAATATGTTTCGGCTCTAAACAAATTTAACCCTGACTTCTCAACCTATCTCACAAATCTCAGGAGTGCATGATTTTGCCCTGATAAATAGGGGCTGATATGAACGCTACTGTGAAATTAGTTTGCATTGCTTTTGAAAAGTCAAGTTCTTGTCAACTTAATGAAGTATATTAGTAAAGGCAGGGAGTGAAGCAATGCAAAGAGTTTGCAGTGGTATGAAGGAAACAATTTGAGGTCGCTGATGGATTACTTAAACTTCTTTACTTGCTGAGTCAACAGAGTCAAATGCCAATCTTTTTGAAGGCTATGCTGATATTATGTGATGTCTTTAACATTGGCTTAAGTTGTACTGACATGATTTGATGCTGTCTCCCAAAGTGATATAGCCTACTCCTCATCGGTTGCAATGTCATATTTGGCTTTGGTTTCAATGAAAATAAATGCATATATAATGGAGGTTTCGAGTTTTTTAGGTTTTTGCAGGCAAAGTGGGGTGTTCTTTGGTGAAGGCAGCTATCTATGCTTGTCAACTGCTGGCAAGGGAATTTAGTCCATCGCCGATCCCCAGTGTTTTTCGTCCAATCGCCCAACCCTAATATGATTCTTGCTTCTGTTGAAAAAGGTTCCTTTCTCTGAGACATTAATGCAGCTTCACTTGCTGTGTTACTCAAGCCAAATAAAGAGCCCATCCTCTGTAGCAGCTTCAGGGAATTTTATTGTGTTACAATCTCCTGAAAGTCATGTTGACGAAATATGCTGATTGTACAAGTGGGACTGAAGCTGGTGCTAGTGAACAGAGAAATTACAAGTTTACATCATCCAACTCATGTTCTCATGTTCTGTTGGAGACTTGAAAGGATTTAATACCATTAACAAAAAATAAAAAAATAAAAACAGCGACTGCCCTAGTCTGATGCGCATTAAAAAGGATTGTAGTTCTCATATTTTGAAAAAAAATGTAACCTCACCTGCTGACCAAAAGTTATTATTATTATTATTATTATTAGTTATTAACACCTGACATAAGTCTGCCACAGCAGCAGCAGCAGCAGCCGCAGTATAGACTGCTAGTGAGTCCTCTAAGTTGTTGTCTGCTGACCGGATTAGATTTCTTGTCATTCTGGCAGCCGTGTCTGTTACTGCAATTATATCTGCACAGAGGAGGAAAAGGACAAGGCTACACCAGCCTGGACTATCTGGAGTGGAGTGTTCACTCAACGTATAGAGCTGAAACGTGCCTGCACCCCTTTCCTGTGGCTCAGGTTCCAGAAGCAAATTTCCTATTTATTTTCTCCATAGATATTTCAGAAAATCCCAATATAAAGAGTTTTAAGCTTTGAACCAAACCAACCAGCTATGAGATGAAACATGAGATCATAACAATAGATTCAGAAAAAAAAGCATAAGTGAAAAATGAAAAAAGGCAAGGATACAAAACTGTGTACATAACGTTTTTAAACTTTTTTTTTTTTAATGAACGACTCATCCCAAACAACATGGTGAGTGATGTCATCGATTTCCTTTACCGTATTTTCAAATATAATACAACAATAGTGATTACTGAATAATTTTTGTCCTTGCACACACTCTGCTTATCTGGTGGAGCCGTACCAATCACTGATACCGGCTCTGGCTTATTAGCATTACTTTGCTCTGGTCTGGCTACCTACCATGCGCAACTTTGGAGTATGTAACGTTTCTATGGTAATAGCGACCTCTCCGATTTGTGGGACTTGTTAAATCTTGTGGGTAGTGTAGTATTTTACAAGGAACACTGTAATAAAACATATTTCCCTAACAACAATTTGAAATCACATTGATGGCTTCTACAGGAACATATATAGTCGTTTCACAATCTGATAGCTCATGGTAACTCCACCTTACACCGTTAAAAACATGGCTAATAATCAAATCCCCTATAGGAAAAATAAATGGAAAATTTACTTCCGGAACCCAACTTTTCAGCTCTCATTTTCCATGATTTCCCCTTAAATGTGGCCTATGGATTTCACAGTATACACTATTGCAGCAAGTGCAAGTGCACTGCTACTGTTTGTATTTACATTATTTACAACACAAATCAGACCTGAATTCAAAGCTTTGAGCAGCATATGATTGGAGAAACAATTATCAGTGTTCAAATCCCTCGTTGCCAGGCCTTACTGTAAGGAGCGTCTAGCTTGCTTGGCTAATTTACATAGCTAAAAGCAATCAATTAGCATATTTTATGTATTTATTCATTCATTATTTATTGGATATGGATAACTGATATCTCTGGTAATGTTACAATTATAGATAGCCGACAAGCACAACTGCTCTCATTGGACTACCAACCTAATTATGTCTGCTCTAAATCATTGGAGGGAAAGAAAAGCTTTTTGGTTTACGCTTTAACACTTATTAACTAAGCCTCATCACAAGCAAAAAAAATTTGACCTCAAGTGGGCTTGAAATTCCTTATTTTGTCTATTTTGTAGATTGTGATGCCTGACATGAGTCCTGATGTAGGTCTAATTCAGGCCAAGCTGATATTGACTTGACTTGATGCAGCCAGAGCAAAAAAAGAGCCATTCTCATTTATGTTTATTTCTCCTTCAAATCAATCCTAGAATTCTACATGGAAGCACAGTATGCAAATAACGTACTTATGGAAAAGGGTAAAAAATGAGAAAGGGAAAGGAGTAAAACAACGTCCGAGTCCCTTATTTGGCCATAACTGAACAGTGATAAATATTTTAGCCTATAGGTGTACAGTATCAACATGAGCAATTCACTCTGAATGTTGACAAACATTGTCCTGAATAGAAACTATTTCCAGACAGCTGCACTGTCACATGCTGCTCCTGCGGTATCAATCTTTACAACTCAGTCTGCCCGTACCGCAGTACACACACACACACACACACACACACACACTCACACACTCACTCACACTCACAGAGGCTTGTTATTAAAATTTATTTTTTAAGGCTAGAATTATTGCTTGGGAATACCACTGAATTCATTCCATGCTTTTAACACACACTTGATTCTCCAAACACTCACAAATGGCCTATAGACAGCAGCAGACAAATTTGTTCAAGATTCAAGAGGCAGGACTAGGCTTGTTTACTGTGTTTTTGCATGTTGTCTAGAGGCATTAAGCTTTATAATGCTGAATAAGTTGATTTTGCTTTCAAAGACCATGTGACCATGTGATATGGGGCAAATTGTTTCACAGGTCTGACATCAGTCACTTTAAACCATTTTATATCAAATTCTGAAGGTTGGGTATGCAATGATGCATGTTGCATTTTGTGATCTTTCACACAATAGGAGTCTTGGAGTGAACAACAAGAATAGGGAGGCAAAGTCTAGGTCTTGTAGATCTCCTGAAATGCTAGATCATTGGTGTGGCACAGGCTTGTGTAGGTTCACATTTCCAATAGAAAACTGATCAGTTAAACTGGGCTATCGCTTGTCACAACGTCCTGTTGTGAACTTGAGCAGCTTTGTTGGATGTTGAACAAAGTCCCATGGGTGGCATGCATGTCTCCAGCTGCAGCATCCTCCAGGCATGTTGATGCATTTTATTTTGCCACCCCACTGTCACTGTTTTTGTCTAAAATTGGGCAAGGTGCAGTGCAGTACACTGCAGTTCTGTCTCTTCTGCATAGAGGCAGACTCCACCCTTCATGCTTTTTTGCACTTTATGTAGCATCAAGGACTGGAATAATTTTTTCTTAGGACCCATTTTATTCCTACCAACTGGTGTGGTCTTGGAAGTTATTACCCCTCTCTGTTTTATATGCCTTTTGTATGACTAACCTAGCTTATAGCCAGATAATTCAATAAGCCCCTTGCCTGTCATATAGAGAGCAACATTGGAGAAAGAGCAGTCTTTATATGGTGGTAAATCTCGTTCTGCCTGACTCACCTTAATTTAATATGCATTATAGTGTGTGGGGAACACACATATGCATATACACAAAGTCATGGATAAAAGGGTTCAACAACTGTAGAGATCAGATGATAGAAAAGCTGCTATTTTTTCAGGCTGTTTGAATAGTTAAATAATGCATGTGTTTTATTGACTGAAGCAAGTTGACTCTGGAGGCAAACCTGTTGCTGTTGAGTTCAGTGGAATGCAAATGAGAAGTGGGAAAGTGGCTACATTGTATAGCAGGTGGCCTGGTGTCACAGTGAGATCCCATATTCATTCACTCATATTCATTCATCTGGTACAGCTTTCACTGAGCTACTGAGCCTGGTTGGCATAATGAAACAGTTGCCAAGCACAGTACGGCAGGGTAAACAACAGATATCCGACAAAGTGCACACACCTGTATTCTTTTCCCCTCGTACAAGGAAAGGACACTGTCATCCAAAAGGTGCATGCAGAGAAAAGATACAAAGTATCTTCCCTGACAGGTTAGGTATCAAATTTACAAGGCCAAAGAAAACAGATAGGTAAAACGTTTATGGCAGGAAACCCAGACCTGGATGTCCAGGCCTACTCATTCTCTATTGTTGTTACAGCACTTGCCATGCTGGCCCTAGAAGTGACTTTCTGTGAACATTCTGCCATTATGTGAAGTTTGTGTTTGTGTGTGTGGGTGACACATGCTTCTTTTCGTTTTTTATTGGCACATGAGTGAAAAGTGGCAAAGTGGGGCCCAGGCTACCAGTGTGTGGAGATCTCCTCTACTTCTCCTGCTCTCTCTCTCTCTCTCTCTCATTTGTTGCCAAAGCAGTCAGTGTGAACTCACAGAGTAAATGGTAATTTTAGGGAAAAAAGTGTCATACTTCAACATTGCTACAGCTATATACAATAATATTGTCAGTTGCTACGATTACATGATGCATACAATACTGCAATCAAGGCAATAGTCTGATTAAACTGTTGATTGATTGATTGATTTTATTTATGGATTAGTAAACAAAAAACAAAACAAAGAAATCCAAAGGATAACATGTTAAAGTGAAAAACACTTATTTCCAACATGGTCCCAAGATGTTAAAAAGACAAAGAAAAACACAAGGAAGCACAAGACATTGAACATAAAAACTAAACAAACACAATCCTAAAAAAAACAAAAACACATCACCACCATTACAAGATAAAAAATAACTCCTACATCAGAAAAACAAGGACAGCTAAAGTAACAATGTCATTGCAGATTTCATTATAAATCTGTTACCCTGTTCCATAAAAAAGTCCTAACCTGACTTCTATAAGCCCCTCTCATATTTAAAAACTTGACGTGTAACGGAAGGCTGTTCCACAACATGGCACCAGTATAAAAAAAGGAACTTCTAGCTACATTATTCACTCGAGGCACTTGACATGAACGCACACTGGCCCTGGTATTATAGTTATGCTGAGTATGGACCATTGTTATCTGAGAACACAAGTACTGAGGAGCATACCCATTGATAATATTGTACATATGATGCAGCTTCTGTTGTTCTACTCTGAGCTGTACTGGCAGCAGTCCTACCCTTCTGAATTCATCACTACCAACATGAGTTCGAGGGGATGCATTTAATAAATACCGAATAATATTATTTTGCATCACCTGCAGTTTGTTCCTGAGTTTAGCTGTCAAACCACTGTACCAAGCAGAGCATGCATAATCGAAATGACACTGTATCAATGATGACACGAGAAATTTCTTAACAGAAAAGTCGAAAAGCCTTGTTCTGCGAAACAGGAACTTGAGTTTGCTGGCACACTTAGATAATATTTTAGCAGCAATATATTCACAGGAGAGTGACTGCTCCAATATTATTCCTAAATATGAGACATTTGTCTGAGATACAATTTCAGCTCCATTACAAAAGACTTTCAACGTATTTGTTCTTGACAGCTTCTTCTTAGTTCCAAACAGGATTGACTCGGTTTTGCCCAAATGTATTGAGAGCTTGTTATCTATGAGCCACTCTCTTACACTTTCTAATTCATTACTAAGAGTGTTTTCAATCTCACTGACATTATTCCCAGATACCAGTAACGCAGAATCATCAGCATACAGTAAAAGCTTGCATTTCACAGCCGCTGGCATATCATTTATATACATAAGAAATAAAAGAGGCCCTAAAATAGAGCCTTGCGGCACCCCACATGTAATATCCTGAGGTTCTGATATAACCCCTTCAACATCACAGACTTGAGTTCTTCCTGTAAGGTAAGAAGTGAACCATTTTACAGCAGTATGTCTAAAACCCATGCACTGTAGTTTTGATAACAGTATAGTATGATTCACTGTGTCAAAGGCTTTTTGCAAATCAAGCAAGATCATGCCAACATACTTTCCTTCATCAAAGTTTTGTCTAATAAAGTCAAACAGATGAATAAGACAGGTTTCAGTAGAGTATGCTGCTCTAAAACCAGACTGAAGCTCATACAACAAATTTTTTTAACTAAATATTCCTCAACCTGCTCAAACACAAGACGTTCAAAAACCTTAGACATGGATGTTAAAATTGATACTGGCCTATAATTTCCAACATCTGATTTACTATTCTTCTTAAAAAGGGGAACAACCCTTGCCCTTTTCAGTTCACATGGGAATTTACCCTGACTTATAGATAAATTTACTATATGAGTAATCACACTAGAAATTACACTGGCACTATCCCTCAGAAATCTGGCTGGAATAAGATCCAATCCAGTTGCTTTGTTTGTGGGTAATGCGGATAGACACATCCTTACCCTTTCCACTGAAACAGGACTTATCTCAAATACATCAGGAACAACATTTTTATCTTTGTAGAAAGAGTTCGCAAATGATAGGCCATATCTCCCTGAGCCACAAGGTAATTTAGTAACCAAACTAGCAGCAATGGTTGTAAAAAAATTATTAAAATAACTAGCAACCTTCCATTTATCAAAACATATCTTATCCTCAATGACTAGTCCAATATTGCCGGATTTTGTTTTGGACTTTCCTGTGGAGCCCATTTCGTTAAGTACTTTCCATAATTTTTTGGGCTGGTGTGAATTTTCAGCAATAGCATCCTCATAAAATTGGGACTTTGATTTCTCTGTCTTATATCTGGCTTGATTTCTAAAATGAACATATTTATCATAATCAGTAGGCAATTTTGACTTCTTAAACTTTCTAAAATATAAATCTCGTTGTCTAATAAGATCTAAAATATCTGTAGTCATCCAATTTGCACTTCTCTGTTTAATTCTAGTCTCCTTCATTGGAGCAACAGCATCAAGTGCAGCTATAAAATGCTCTTTAAAAAGGGTCCAAGCCTTATCAACATCATTGCTACCCAAAACATCAGCCCAATCCCTCTCAGAAAGCCTATGTTCAAATCCCTCAACTGAGTAATGTTTAGTACATCTGGACCTAATAGAGCGGTGATTTCCAGTATTTATCTGTGATTTAAATATCTTACGAGTGCAAAAAATTACTTTATGATCACTTAAGGCAATATCAAGGACGCCTGATTGGGAGATCTTTTCACACTCTGAGACCAATATCAAGTCCAATATGGACTGGCTATTTACAGACACTCTAGTAGGTTCAGTAATTAGTTGTTGCAAACCAAACACTTTACAGAAGTTTGAAAATGATTTAACTAAACAACTCTTACTAGGAGGCAATAGCAAGTTTGTATTAAAATCACCCAATATAATACATTCCTTCTCCATGCATACATTACTCCTAATACAAGACATCTCTAAAAGTTCATAAAAGTCTGTTTGCTTAGGAGGTCTGTAACAGACACCAATAATAATGGGTTTAGTCTTGAGAAGCAGCAGCTCAATCCATGCCGTTTCCAAGCCCTCCACCTGGAGGTCGGCTCGCGGATTGAATGTTAGATCACTCCTTATAAACAAGCATACCCCACCTCCATTTCTGTTGCGATCACGCCTGTAGACGGAGTAACCGGTGAGCTCAATTTCTGCGTCTTGAATGGAGCTATCAAGCCATGTCTCGGACACTGCGACCACAGCAGCTTTGGAAGTAACTGCAAGGTGCTTGATCTCTTCAAGCTTAGGCAACAAGCTCCTTGCATTTATATGAATAAAGTGAAGTCCTCTCCGATTAAATAAAACATCAGGATCTTTCCACGTATCAAGCGAACCGTCCTCAGAGCAACACGTTATCTCCGGGGTACTATCAAACACATCCGCGGGACACATTTCCTTCAAGCAGCATCCATTGCACACCAGGGGAATGTCAGAGTCACTCCTTACGGCCAGATCATAAGTTTTTGATGTGATATTTCCACATTTTATGTGAACAAATGTATCACAAAAATCACAAGCAACTGCTTTAGCATTAGCTCTCACCACCTTCCCACAGTTAGGGCAGTAACCACCCGGGTTGACATCGATCCTGTGTTTTATCGCCTGTGAGTTGTTTGGACCAGGACACTGTTAACATGATTACATAAACTCACAACTCCCCATAATAATCCTGTTTACATGACTGAAGTATTTATTTGTATTTTATCCAGAGAGAATTGTGGAAATCGGGATTGTTTTTTCCAAAACAAAAAAACAAAAAAATCTTGTTTCATGTCCTGCCACTATTAAATTTTACCAAAACAAGCCATGATTCTGCACTACCACCTCATGTTGTTCATCGCAGCCATGGGCCTATCTCTATTGCAGATACAAAATGCCATGCTGCCTGTGCTACTTTTGGGAAACCTGGTGGAAAGAAGGAGATGACGCATGAATGCACCCTGGCAACCCGCCATTTTTGGAGGGGGATGCGGAGTGGGGATTGGTGGGAACGGATGGTCCTGAGGGAGATCAGTGATGTAGAGTGGAGAGAGAAATTTAGAATGGAGCTGTGGGAACTAATGCGTCCTACGCGTCCGCAGGATGTCACCATCCGTGCTGCTCTACTCCTGATGATAAGAGAAGCACTTGCACTGTGTAAACTTAGCTGTGAGGAACACTGAGTTATAGCCAACCAGTTTGGTGTGCGTAAAAGCACCCTTAAGAAGTTTGTGTACCTATTTTGCAAGAGCACGGTGCTGGTTGCGCAAGATTTAAACAAGGTACCCACATTGGATGAGGCACGCGTAATTGCGCAGGGCTTTGAAAAATATGCACCACATCCCTCAAATTATAGACTGCAGATGGAACGCACATACCTATCCTACTGCCTTGGGACGGCTATAGGGATTTCATCAACCGACAGGGAAGCCGCTCATGCATCCTACAAGCAGTTGTGGATGACAGAAATTTGTAAGAATCCCCTTAGTCTAGCACAAGACTACAGTTCCCTTCTATCTCTACATAACATGAGCTGGTCACATGTGCAACTTGCCCACAGTTCAGAAAATGGGACGAAGGTGTATTCATGTACTGACTGGTGTCTATGGAGTACTCCACATATATTGCTGTGATTATACTTACTTGGATTAAGAGCATAATCGCATTAATTAATATAATTTATTTACATGAGCTGTGCCTTGCTCGCATTATTGCCTTAATTGCATTATAGGCATTTTTGATGTGCATGTAAACGTGGATAATGTCATATTTCTATACTTCTACTTCTATACTTTCTGTACTTCTACTATACATATAGAGCACAAGCATACATACAGTAGTTTACAAACATTATGTAAACAATAGTGCAAACACTCAACGTAGCAAAGTAAACCATATAGCACGCTACAGTGTAATATCTTTGTCAATTCAGTCCGTTTCTGTAGCCATCTGGAAAGCAGATACAAATTTTGCGGCAAACCCAGCAGATTTATCCACCTCTCCAAATACAATAAATATTTATTTTTGTATTATCATCTCTCTCTCCCCATCTGTCTCTCTGAATTGCTCTCTCTCTCTATCCGTGCCTGACTTGCTCTCTGCCTGTCTATCTGCCTCTCTCTCTTTCTCTGACTTGCTCTCTCTCTCCTTCGTGTTTCATTAATCATGGCCTTGCAGCCGGGACTAGAGGAGCTGTGGTGAGGGGTCAGTCCTCTCCAGCGACCCCAGCCTGAAAAGAGGCATTGTTTACCGGACGCCATGCAGAATAAGAAGATGAGGCTAGCTGCAGGCAGAGCAAGGAGGGGGTGGTTGGATAGCCTGTTTCAAATCCACTTGCACTGTTAGGAAAAGTGGTAATAAGGGGGTTATGTCTGGTGGAGAGGGTGTTGGAGTGTTTGCCCTGCCATTTATCCAATGTTTAAGCACTCTCTCTATGCCCTTTAATGTGTGCTTTTGTAGTTTTTTCCATCTAGTCTACTTTCCTTGTCTAGGTTTTAGTGGCAGCAGCAGGCTAAAGCCCTCAAAGCTTTGATAAATACTTGCTCAGATGCTGTTGCGTGCAAGGTTTTGAATTTACAAAGTGTGACTGAATTTTATGTGTGGTATTTTTAGCCTTTATTAAGAGGACACGGCAGTTGGGTTAACAGTAGCATGCTAGTGTGAAGTTCCAGTGTCTACAGCTGGATGATTGAGAGGGAGATCCACAGTCACTTTTGTCTTTTAGGTCATTAGTGCACTTGTATGGAAAACAACTTCTATTCTGTTGCGCACATTTTCATATTCATAGTCCTTGTTCACTCACCACTTGTTCAGCCAACACGTCATAGAACAAAATGTGTGTAATGGTGAGCAGATGTGCGCTTTTTAAGTTATTGCACTTTTATTTGTGGGGAAATGATTGAATTGCTAGAAGCATGTTCCATACATCATATTGTGTGGATTGATGAACTTTGTGTTGTCATGTCTTTCCTTATTGATAGTCCTTATACTTTTTCGTTATTTTTATACGTTCACTGAGACTCATAATGATATCATTTCAAGTTTTATGGTCCATAAAATATACTTTGTTGATCCCTGTTGGAACATTTTCTTTTTGCATGCCTCCCTCCACAGGGCGGTCAGAGTGCAGGGTCAGCTACATTTTATTCTCGTCAGGGTGGAAAAGCCTCTGAAACTGCATTTAGACCATGGGACACTACAACTCCCCATTGAAACCCATACTAATGAAATTCTTTCAGCAGCTTCTTAAGGCAGAGTGACCCACCCCACCTATTCAATCGTAGGGGAAACTCTGGGATACTCTGGGCCTTTAAATGAAGAATGGAATGAATTACAAAAAATATATAATTGGACAATTAAACAAGATACAAGTTCATTGCAGGTTTTACAGGCTTTACTTTTTATGTAGCTGTGGTCAGGGAGGAACCTCCATCATATTGGAGGTAGACAACACTGACTGTCCAGTATTTAATAGAAGGCCAGCATCGGCCTAACCCTAACCCTAACCCTAGTAGAGATTCAATATCTTGCTTGAGGACACTTCAACTAGGTGGATGGTTGCCAACATGGGGGCTTGAATCCAGGTCCTCCGGTTGAAAGGCGGTCTCCCTACTCAGTCCCTACTCACTCCTTTGTTCCAATAGGCTCAATTGACTTACAGTATTTATATTTAGTCATAACTTGACCAGTGTTTACACCATAAACTCAAATTGTTCAAATTGCAAGATGCTTCATATGGTAAGCTGATCATAAGGTGCTTATAATAATACCATGTTCACCATAAAATACATTGTAGACAGTGGACTCACTTCAGTCCCATTGCACTCATAAGTCTGGCAGATGAACTAGCCTTGTAAATAATAAAACAGATTAGAATAGTGCTGTTCTTGTACAGATATTATGAGCACACACACACACACACAATCAGACTGTGATGCACACAGCCTTATGATGCCGTTGGGGTTTTCAGCATGTACACACATCTTTAGAAATTGTACTATTTCGAGGTATGAGTAAGGTTATTAATGGGAAATAGTAAGTGATCTCAGCACTCTTAAGCTTGATAAACTCGGGCCCAAGCCATTTTGTGTGGAGGAGCCACAACCCACAGATGTGCCTCTTTCTGATTCTCACCCTTTCATCCTCTACAATGTGAGTCAGGGAGCCAACTGAGTCACTCCCCTGTGCCTTGCCTTTCAGTCAGTTCCCCTGCCTCTTAATCATCTCTGGTTTCACACACTCAACCTCTCTCCTCTTTGTATGTGCAAGAGCATGACTATGTACAGGAATAACATTTTGCCAGCTCGACTGTGTGCATTCAAGTGTCTCTCACTGCTGCAGAAAGCCTCTTGCTGCTCCTGTTCCAACAAACATGTATTACAAATACCCAACCTGCAACATCATGTTTTATATGCCTTTTAGGCCTATGCGGTTTTCAACAATGAAACTGAGGACATAATGGCTACTACCACTGCTGTCTGTAACTCCCTTACACAGCAAACACAACAAAGTTGTAAGAGGCTTTCGTAACCTGGAGCTTTCTCAGGAGTGCGTGTGTGTGTGGTAGGGTAAGGGGTGGCGGCTGTGTTCCTCTATTGCTTTCTGTCACTTTGTTGCAAAATGACGGCAATATTGATAATTTGGAACTGGAATTGTAGTCCCCACTCTTCCAATTCACAAGTGAATTAATATGTGGGTAACTGGCCTGTCTAGAATTATTTTCCTGTTGCTTGTGTAGAACCGTTTTATATATGAAAGACTAATTTTGCAATAATTCTTGCAGAATATCATGAATCACATGATTGGATATGAACAATATGAATGCGAATTACGTTTTAGCCTTGCTCTTTCAATCTTTTAGGTTTAAGATTCATGCTGCAATGGTGATAGAAACTGGACCACTGGTTGTTAACCTTTTAAGTTGTTTGTAGTTGTAAGTCGCTCTAGACGGGAACATTAGTTAAACTGACTAAAATGTCATCTTGATACTGAGCGACATTTATAAGGCTGCAGCAGAGGCAGAGAGTGTTATGTTCTACTGGAGCGGAGCGTCTCACGTAACGGAGAACCCAGGGCTTCCAGAAAGGCAGAGAAGGGACACTGTGTTTATTTATAGTTGGCCACCTGCAGGCTTCACACGTGTTGGGACCTTGGGTAAACAGAGCTGAGCTGCCCGCAGCCTGACAGCATGTCAGTCGCAGCGCTGATGAAGAAGCCAGTGAGTCACAGGCTGAGCCTCTGATCTAGGTTAGGTTTTGCCTTTCAGGTCATTGAGAATGCGCTGGTCAATGGTACCTGTGCTGAGGCTCCCAAACATCTTACTGGTAACTTCATCTATGCTTTGTAACCCTGGGTCAGTGCGATGCTCGGTCTTTGGCTGTGATACCACTTGAATTCACGCCCAGGAAACCAGAGCAGACCCGGGGTCAGCCAGGCGCTCCCCTTCCACAGCCCTCTGCCCAGCCTTATCATCAGTATTAACCTGCCTCATGTCATGCCTGTTACTAGGGCTGAAAGATACTGACAAAAAAATCTAAGTGCGATTATTTGACAGAATATTGCAAGTGCGATTTAAACTGCGATTCATATCATCACAAGTTCTTCTCGTCATAAATGTTTTAGAACTTTTAAATTGTTTAAAGAAAAGTGATTTTGAAAAAATAGATGTCCATGTGAAGGATTTAGTGAGTTTGAGTATGATGATAGGTTTTCACCAATACTGTATTTGATTCATGGACCAAAGATTACCCAGATCTTTGAAATACTGCATCCCCCTCCAAAAAATGCCTCTCTCTCTTAAGCAATTAATTGCAGCCTCTGCGATTTGTAAATTGCAGAAGTTATTTTTATTTTTTTATTTTTTTTCTTCGATTAATGTTTCAGTTCTACTTGTTACTGGAGTTTTCCTCCTTCAGGACTTGTCAAAGAAATTCAGTCTTTAAGCTGTCCTGATTTAATATTCTAATGAGGGAGTTTGTGGTTTGGTTTCAGGTATACTCAAATGTGAGAACATTTCAGTTTCACCCAATACTTTCTCAGCTCCCTCTTTTAAGTTGCTCTCCAAGAAGACTACTGGCAAGCTTAAAAACATAACTCTTCATCCAACACCTGTCTCACAGTATGAATCCAGGATGTTTTAAAGAGAAAATGCAACATCTGCATCCCACTGGTCACTTAAGTTATTTCCCCCGTTTTAAAAAAAACAAAATGTCCAGCGACTTGCTAATCATTAGAGGCTTTTGGAGCTTGCCAGCGCTAGTCAACAGTCAGTAATTCCACTCCTCCTCTAGTTTTCTTAAAAGCAACACCTGTAGTGTGGGAGGAAGGTAATTATAGGGGTGAAATGGGCTGTGTATAACTCTGTTGAAGGCCAGAGACTGCTGAAATACTTATCATAGCTCTTCTGCTATAGTAATTTACCTCTAGGTCCCTTAACGTTCCTCTGATCACTCTTTGGAAACACAATTAAAGACACTTTGCTGTGTATCGATTGTCCTAGTGCATATGGAAAGTGCAGTAGGCACCCAGAGATAAGCTAGAAGAAGGATAAAGTAAACAAGGCAGGAGATATTAGTTGGCTGTATTCTGTTTTCAGTGCTGCTCATGCCAGGAAGGAGATTCAAATCTTTGCCAAGTCAAGGCCACGTTTATAAGGTTTACAGCAGTGACATGTGTTTATAGCACTAAATACATCAGGAAGAAAAATGATCAATGAGGATGTGGAATTCCATTAGAGCAATCAATCATCTTTTTCTTAATATGGTTCTTCTTTATCCAGGTCTGGAAAGTATATAAACAATCTTAATAATGTCCAGGTCTTAAAAAGTATGCAACAACACAAAAAATGATGAAACCTTGGAAAACATTGTAGAAATTAACCATGTCAACCAACCAAAATTGAGGTCTGGAAAATTGTATTTTAAAATGGAAAATTTGTGGAAACAGTGGTGCTGTGATGTCTTGCTTTTTGCTCTTGGTGTTATTTGATAATGATACCAAATCATTAGAATTGGGATACTCATGTTTTTTTTGTTTTGTTTTTCATATGTTAATGTTTTTTTCTTCTGTCCTCAACAGAAAATCTCAATACCACGGTCAGAAAGTCCAAATGAACTGCGAACGTTTACCTTCTACCTGTCTAATGTGGGCAGAGATAACCCCCAGGGCAGCTTCGACTGCATCCAGCAGTACATCACCAGGTGAATGCGAACACAGACACACACGCCTTTAGCTCTTTCGCTTTCTCTCTCCTCTCTTTTAATGAGCATGCGCCCACTTCCTCAGAAATGCTGCAGGTTGACTTTACTGCCATGCAAAGTTTCCTTTCCACACACACTCCATTTCACGCTGATAGTACCTACCAGCATTTGGACCATGACCTTACTGTCTTTGTAGAAAGAGTCAATAATGTTTGGACAGTGTAGCTTGATGACGAGTGTTAAAACACAGGGGAGTTGTTTGTTTAACATAATTAGGAGCTGAGCTGAATCACCAGGCCTTTCTTTGAGATGATTCAAAGACACTCCTGATAAACAGAACGGGGACTTTGGCTCCAGATGGCAGCCGCTAAATGAAAAGATGCAACTGCGATGCTTACCCTCTTTCTGCACACTTTCGATCCCACTGGTCTAACTTAAGAGACAAAATGCTGACTGAATTAACTGAATGGGGCCAGATGTCTGTGTTGATGCGGAAGGAACTAGAAAAGAGAAAAGAGGAAGAAGAAGAAGTCATCTGCTCCTCTGACTGTCGAGTTTCTGATACCCTTATTCCAAAAATATTTTTAATAAGAGGGTCAATTGGAGTTCATCCACATCTCTGTCTGGATCCTAATCAGCCTCTAATTCCAATCTAAACCCAAACGTCAGAGCTCAGCTACGAAGGACCGTTGCCAGCTCCATCTCATCTTCTGCCAAACCCTCATCAAAGTAGAGGGGAATCAAAGAGAGGGGGGGAGTCAGGAAAGAATGGGATTTGATGCAGCAGTGATTCGTAATGTGGGAATCCACAGTTGGATGGAAATTTAAAAAAAAATAAGAGTGGTGGCCTCAGGGTGTTTGTCATGGATGTCAGCTGGGCCAGTTAGATAGGAATGGCACAACTAAAGGGTGGGATTTTATAAATGGTGAGAGTGTTAATGCTGAAAATCATCTTTTCTTTCTATGTTGGCTCCTTGTATTACTTGGAACTATCTATCTGACTTATAGTGTTGGATTTGCCAACCTTGCACTCCACATTTAGTATTTCAGAAAGTAGTATTTTCTAAAATGAAACAATATATTGCTCTGTTTATTTGAGACTCCTACTCATCTGAAATAACTGTAAAACTCATCATGCAGCGTTTTCTGAAACGGCCTGCGATTCCCTCCCGATCTCTTTCCAGTTTCCACTCTTTTCCACTTTCTGTCACTCTTTCACGGTGCTTGTCCTCTCTAACCCTTTTCCCCCGTGTCTTGACAGTGAGGGGAGCATTCAGCTGGATTGTCTGGGTGGGATCCAGGACAAGATCACAGTATGTGCTACAGACGACTCCTACCAGAAGGCCAGGCAAAGCATGGCTCAGGCGGAGGAGGAGACCCGCAGCAGGGGTGCCATCGTTATCAAGCCTGGGGGAAGATACGTAGGTAAGGAGACATGGTACAGACACGGGCAGACCACCTAGTGAGCGACCACACGGCAGTCAGTCAATCGGCCGCTCATTCCCTCTGTCACTTGCTCTCGGAAACACGCAGACTCACACACGCTGGTATTGATTCAATGAATGATTAATAAAAACCAAGATAAATGTAACTACCACTAGAAGTTAGTTTGTATTTTTGTTAGCCATGTCAATTTAGCTGTTTCCACCATCAACAGACTGTAAAATGGTAAGACTAAATAACTTTATAAGGGTAGCAGGCATAAAGATAGACTGCTAGCATCACTAGGAGGTTAGCTGTACGCTGCAAGTACCCAATGGCCCGTGTGTTTCTATAGCCTTGCTCCACTGGTGAGCAGGCTCACATTGGACCAGACAGGGTGTTTGGGTTTGGGGCTGCATGGCAGAGAGCCAGCACACTGCCAGCATGCCTCATCTGTAACCAGGACCTTATTGAATTTGATGGTGGTTGCTCCCCATCAGTCAAGCATATAGTGTGACACACACAGAGACACACACACTGCCAGCCTCCCAGTGTGGGGGTTTTAGCCTCTTACCTCTTACCCTTCGCTCCCTAAGGCCATGGATGCCATTTGGGCGCACACAGGCACACATGCACATACACAAGCAAAAAGAGAGATGTCACTGAGCATAACACATCAACTTCCTGACTTTATGTTTTGTTCTCAGACCTGCATTATAAAACACATCGTGCTACAGTTGAAGTAAAAACCACAGCAGCCCTGCCTCATTGCCTAGAAAGAAAGGCATCCAGTATGAGTTTATTCACTGCTCAGCAGTGAGTCATAAATTGTTTAGTCCATGTTTGCTGTGGACCCAAACTGTGTTTTTGTCTCAGTGGGAGGCACTGCACGATTCATCTGAATCTGATTCACCTGAAAAAGGGCTTCAGTGTGAGGAGGTGATGAAAGTTGATGCTTATAATGGGTGGCGAGGTGTACATGATGGTGGTAAAGATCAGTGTGTGATAGGTCTGTATGACTCATCTGCAAATTGAGCCATCATCAGTCATAGAGTTGAAAATTGTTGACAACAACAAATGTCATATTTCTTGTTGAGATTATAGTTATTTTCTGCTGTTAAGAAAATAACCATAAAAATGCAAGCTCTGGCTGCCGGCCAGATAGCTGCTTAATGACTCCTTTCCAGCCGGCTACTTTTTCAACGGTAGATTTTAGTGTAGTTTACTATTGTAGTTTAAATTCCTGTATTCCTGTATACCAAATGCTCAACACCACAACTCATAATGAAACACACTCCTCTACACCTTAGGTAAGAAAGTTCAAATCCGGAAACCAGCTCCTGGCCTCTCGGACATTGCCCCGTCACGGCGGACGTCTCGGCCGGTCATCATCTCCAGCAGCACGCTGAAGAAGAGCACGGCGCAACAGAGACCGCTCCGAGAGCGCCTCACTCACCTGCTGGCCCTCAAGCCCTACAAGAAGCCTGAGCTTATCCTGAGGCTGCAGAAAGATGGCCTCTTGCCATTAGACAAGGACTCCCTGGACAGCCACCTGCAACAGGTCAAACACACACACACTTTGCGATAGTACGGACACACACAGACACAGTCACTTATGTCTTCCCTTCTCTGATTATCCTCAGCTGCTACCTTAAAAGGCATACCAGTACACTCTAAAATCACCCACGTTTCTCACACATTTTCCAGGTGGCGAACCTGAATGGGAGAGACAACACCTTCACGTTGAAGGACTCTTTGTTTAAGGACATTCAGAAGGATTGGCCGGGCTACACCGAGGGAGACCAGCAGCTTCTCAAGAGAATCCTTGTTTGGTACGTCAAAGATGAGGATTGCATTATTTTCACTGCAAGTTCTTCTGGGAGAGTTGGTGTAGTGGATTGATTTTGTGTTTTTGATAATGCCGGCTTGTTAGCTAGCTAACCATGGTATCTGGTCAGCAAACCATGACTGTGTTATTGTAATTGCATCTGATTTGCACACTAGCTAATGTATCTAGTAGAAGTTAGCTTTAGTAGCTAGTAGTTGCATGTTAACATTAACATTGGTTGCTTTGCTAAATTAACCTGCTGGCTAGTTAGTTAGCTTACAATGGCAAAAAAACATCTGCTTAGTTATTTTCAACCTCTGCCTTATTTTCCTAGTTTTTGCCATCATGATGTTTGAGTCTGATCAAAATTGTGTCAGTTACATCACTGTAGAACTCTATGTACCTCTCAGTTTGCAGGGAGCGCTGCTCTCCAATCTTATCCTTTCACTGAACTGACTCTTCTCAAGCTACAATTCAGGGTGTTTTGGAATAGAGGGTAAGGCTAGAGACAAGAAAGTTTACTGTGTCACAGTAACCTAGATTTCGAAACAAATACCTACCTTATCAGGCTATTCACTTTTACTTACAATGTCACTGAATGGATCTAGACCCACACCACAACAATCTTTTGCAGATATCTGTTTTTCTAGCTTGGGTGGAGATATTATTTGCAAACAGCCAATTCTCTAATGGACCTCGATGATGGTGTCAGCTATGGTTACTAGATTTGTGATGCAACTGCAAAGCCTCTGTAGAGGATTTTGTTTCTGATGTTAATCATATAGCTGTCAAAGCTATTGGTCCGGATGGGTAGCCTGATGATAGTGTTGTTTAGTGTTGACTGTTCTTTTTGAGCTGACATTGTAGGGAGATGCCTTTAAGAAGCAATGACATGCCTGCACTCAATATCTTTGCCTTTTATCATCTTATTATGTGTTTGATTAAGATGATGGTGTAAGGGTTATTTTAGATCAGATCCTCTGCATTTTAAATTGCATTGCCCCTGCTATGATGAATTATGTAATATTGAAGTATGGAAATGCAATACTTGTGGAAAACGTATCTCTTTTTATATGGTAGAATGACAGGTGCCTCTCTGTCCTCAGGAAGACTTCTGTGTGCTCCACTGAATTTAGTTCTTTGTTGACAGCATGAGCTGCTGGCCTCCCTCCCAGTGGAAAATTCTGGTTTCTCAAGATCTGGGGCAGTAAGGAAAAGCCAGCTCCCAGCTAGCTATATATAGATCAGGGAGCAATGCTCAGTGCTTAGTTTGGGTTTACTGAGAGGACTCAAAATGTGTTGGATGGAGTTGAGCAAGAATAGTTCACATTCCCCATGATAAGTTTAGATGTACCTGAGGTCATAGCCTGTGAGGGCAGCTAGAGTGTTCTAATTTCTGTGTGTGTGCATGTGTGCACACATGCATGAATCACGTTTTGCATGTACAGGCGTGCATTTGCACACGTACATGCAGCCTCTCTGTGTTTGTCTCCGTGTCACTTTGCTGAACTTTGAGCCTTGTTAGTTAGTTTATCAGCTGACTACCAACCATAGCCTCCCACCTAACCCCCCCCCAAGTTTTGAGCTGCAGCAGTCAGTCACGCAGGAGTAGCACAGCAAAATGACTGGAAGGGCTGTGATGCAACAGTGTTCCAGCACATGCTGATCCATGTGTGAGGTGGCACTGGTCCAAGGTTCAGCCGTATCGGTCTGCCTGCTGTCTCACTTCTAACTCCTGCCTGTCTACTGATTAGCTGCCTGTCTGTCTGACTGCTAGGCTTACAGGTTAGTGAGCTGGCTGGCTTGTTGACTATACAACTACCTCTCCCCAAGCCTGTGCAGTGTGCACACTCCCCAAGCCTGCCTGACAGCCGGCCAGGCTGGCTGAGTATGTGTCTGACCACCTATTACCCCCCCCCCCCCCCCCCTCCACACATACACACACTACACCATGCTGATCCAACTAGGGGTGGGGCATTAACAAGACTTGGTGTATCCCACTGCCCCCTACTGATAACGCTCTTGGTTGAGGCAGCAGTGTCTGTATGAACACAAGTCCTAGACTCATCCAATCTAAGTATGTTTGTTGTGCAAAGTGCCCATCTACTTTCTAGATCATGTCATTTTTTGTAGATGTGGCTTCTTTGTTTCAGTGCTGCAGTGAACCCTTCGACCCGAGTCAGAACAGCCTATCTAAGCAAACAGACTTCGAAAATCAACATAGAGCAAATAGGTGTACTATACCGTATAAGCCTCAACTTCAAATGCTCTTTTAAGTCGAAATAACTAATTCCTGGTGATTATGTAAAAAAATGACATCCCAGCAGCCCACAAGGCTAAATCCCAGTGGGTGGCTGTTGTACTGTGAATTAATTCGGCCTTGCCTTAGTTGGATAGAGTTAGTTAAGCACTGTGTATCTTAGTTGGTTAGGGTAAGTTAAGGACTGTGTATTTTCACAGCTGTTTTATATGGTATTGTTTAGACAACACTATTGTGTGACAGATTAGTGTGGGTACAAAATCAGGTCATAGTTTTGTGCGTCATGATAAAGCTGAGTGGGGTTATAAGAGGGGAAATAATACAATGCAGTGCAAGGCTATGGACAATAATGGTCATGTGCTGCAGATTTAGCCACTAGATTCAGGGGGATTCAGTCATTCAAACCACACTTTATTTGGCCTGCTACTTCAAGTATTTTCTCAGGTCTAATTGGCAATTCCAGAGGTGGTATTTGAGCCTCTGGGACAATACGGTTGACTCCAAGCATGTTAAGTCAGTCACCCCTTACACCTTGCACTTTACACCTTTTAGACTGGCCAATCACAGTGATAAGAGAGAAATGGATGTCTGATTCATTGACGTGTGTGTGTGTGTGTGTGTGTGTGTGTGTGTGTGTGTGTGTGTTTGCTCTCTCAGGAAACTGCGCCAGGCCCAGAGCGCCCCTGCCCCTCCACCGGAGACCCCAGTGAGCCCGCCCAAAGAGCTGGCTAGCAGCTCCCCATCTCAGGTGAGCCTGTCTCTGTTTTCCACACAATAGCCCCACTCCTCATTTTTAACCCTCTATAATTCTTTCTCTTTCCCACTTAACTCTTCTTCCCCTTCGTTCATACTGCTGGCTAGTAGTAGGTGATATGGCCTGAATTTTGTTTCACAATATTTTTTTAAATTGTGGGCGGTAACTTGGTATACTTGTTTTTCTGGTAATGTTATTTGAAAAATGTTAAGTACAAGAACACTGTAAGAATGCCTGTTTTTTGCATGGGGTTTCAACAGTGCAGGTACTTAGCATTTTGTTCATTTCAGTGGTATTGACAGAAATATTGAGTTTTCTTATTTGGAACACTCATGAAACCTTTATAATAAAACTGAAACTGTTGGATGAACTGTTTTTACTATATTCATACTCATGGTTCTTGTTCAAGAAGTAAAATAGGTTGCTGGTGTTACCATCCCATGCAACGACAGTCCTGCTGCAAAGCTTGCGGACAATAGTTTTCAAGAGTTTTCTGTTTTTAGAACCGAATCATGTCCACGGGATGGGGGATGTACCCTTTTTGATGTAGACAATCTCTTCGTCATCTTTGTTCTGTTGGCTTTCATTTGGTCGGAGATTAGGAGTAGTGCTCGCTTCCCTTTCACTTCCCTCAAGCTTTGGGTCTCCACTTACATAAACAAATCCACATGACTGCTACTTGTACAGCGTGTTCTCAGCAATTATGTGACTAATAACAAACTGCTTGATGTTAAGTCTGTAGAATGTAAATATGTCTGCATGGCTAATGTTCAACCAAAGCTTGTTTGCCTCCAGCCTTTCTGGCTCATCCGGTAGAAATGGGTATGGGCAAAACTAAATTTAAGAGAAGATTTCTCCTGGTTTGTCATTTCTACAGTTACACCGCCCACCACAACAGCTGGATAACTCAGTTGTCTCTGCAGTCTGCTGGTTTCTCTCATTTACCACATCTCCCAGGGTTTTGCTTTTAACCTCTTTGGCTCCCACCGAAATGATTTGTGTCTCCTTGCATTCCTTCTCAGTGTCTTTCCAGTACATGTGTTTTCTGAACTGGTTCTAATTGCCCAGTATTTCCTACTAATAGTTGTTGTGAGCTCTTTGAGAGCCTTTAAACACCCATCCCCAGGTGAAGCCCATCCCATTGGCTACATGACCACTAAAGTCCTCCCTTAGCTAAGCAAAACCCAAATCTCCTCCTCAGCATTAGACTTACAGTAGTTTTTTTTTACTTTAATTTAGAAAAAACTCTTTCTCTTTCCTCCCTCCCTACCTCATCACCATCTTCATTTTTTCATATTCCTTCTCCTGCTCCTCCTCTCGTTAGGTCAGTCCTGAGTTTCCCCCAGTGTTTACACTCCCATTAGGTAGAAGGAGGAGGAGCTGCTCTGTTGTATTAATAGCTCCTTCCTCTCAGGGGGTTCTCACCTCAGACACCTAATGTCCCTTCCCTTCCGCTCCTTCCCTCAGTATGCATTCACACACACACACACGCAAGCAAACAGTGCCTCAGGCTCTTTCCTAGCTTCATTGGTATAAAAAGAGAGCGCCACAGCAGGTTAGCTGTGTGTGAACAGTCTGGCCTCAGACTGGTGAAAGATGGTTCAGGGAGTGCTGCCAAAGCAAACAGGTTAAGGAGCCGTGCAGGCCCAAACGGCGCTCCACACTGCTCCCTGTTGTTATTTCAGAGCCCTAAGTCTTCCTGTTGGGACAGCCAGCCGCACAGTGATTAGGTCAGCCACTCCCAAAGTCATTAGTATGGGCTGGGTCAAACGGGGCCTGTCTGTAATATAATCCCTGGTATTGTGTAGAGAGGGCACAGTCATCACAGGCTCAATGTCACTGAGACTACAGATCCTCTTGAACTGTTTCTTCTTGTGTTGCCTTTTCCATCTAACTGCTTATACTGGCTACTTCCCCATCTCTCCTTAAAATGAAAAGTCCCCTGGATCTTCCTTTTTTGAATTTCGAATGCACCACAGCACTCTGTACCCTCTCCTGTCCTCCTCAGTCCAGACCATATTTGTTTGCTCTGACTTGTTTTTCTTGCTTGGTCTCTGGACTTCCCCAAAGTGAATTATCTGGAGCCTGCAAGTCTATATCTCAATGTATTAATAACGCATACTGTATATCCATTGATTTTTTTTTTGATTTTTTTTTCCTTACTCTTCGGTGAATCGAGTTCATATTGAACCCTGTTTTAAGTTCAGCTACTAAAACTGCTATTTTCCTGCCAGAAACGGCCTGCTGCGGAGTTCATCGACCCTCTTGCCAACAAAAAGCCCAGGATTTCACACCTCGCCAGCAAGGCAGCAACAGGGCCAATCAATGGCAAGCTTAGCTCCTCCAACGGGAAAGAAGCAGGTGGAACGCAAGCAGGGGTGGCGGTGTCCGTGTCAGATAGCGGCATGACGTCCAGCTCTCAGCAGCTCCCTCTGCTGGACATCCCTCGTCCTTTTGACCCGCTTTCGGATGTCAGCAACGACTCCAGCCACAACGGGCGGGACTGTGAGGGCCAGGAGGCAGCGGTGTCCGAGAGGCTCGGCCAGCCGCCCTCGGCCTTCTCGGGGGCCTCGGCGCTCACCGTGCCCAGCATTGGCACCTCGTCCCCTGGACACACGGGCCTGGGTGGGCCTCGCGGCAAGAGTCCTTCAACCTTGCACGGCAAGTCCAAGAAGAAGTCAAAAAAACATAAAGACAAGGAGAAGACCAAAGACAGGGAAAGGGAAAGAGAGAAGGAGCAACAGAAGAAGAAGGAGGAGAAGAAGGGTAGTGAGGAACATGTGCCTGAGCCTAACCGGGCCTGTGAGATCAGCTCCAGCCCCGACAACCTCAAGAGCAACAGTATTCCACATAGAAGCACAGGTGAGAGACACACACACACACACACACACACACACACACACCTGTCACCTGTCTTTCCTGGGGTTGATCTGATATCAGAGTGCACAAAAAGCCCACTTTACTTCATTGAGTGTCTCAACTCCAGCCACATCAGATAAGAGATTTCTGAGGTATTTCTAAATGTAATAATTCCCATGAGGTTGGACACCAGGTAGTCACCACTGTGAGTAAGTGACGCATCATGATGATCAGTGTACTACTCATTGGTTCAATAGAGACTCCTGTTGTTCACATTATGCCATCCATAATGGATCCTCCTTACCTCCTTACCATCCTTACCTACCCTCTGCCAGGTCCAACTACACAAAGATACCACACATCTGAGAGGATTAAATATCTAAGCAATGACCAATTCTAAACAGTGATCGTCATTGTGGATTTGCCTTTCCAGTTGCACCACTGCAGGCTCTATATGTAACCACGGTTAAGATTAGGCCTACATATTCAAACTAATACAAATTTCTAACTATGTGACCTTGTTTCAGATCTGAATGGAATGTGCAACAACACCAGTATTCCTTCGTCATCATCTGAGATGGCAGACTATTTAACGTAAGTACTTACTCACGTTGGGCCTCGACAGATTCTGCTGCTGCACCGCTAACTTGAGGGAATTTAAATTGTCTTTATATTCATTGGAATGAATTCATTTATTTGACTTTTGTTGGCATCTCTCACTCAGTCTCACTCTTGCTCCCACTGTCTCCCTCTAAAGGCCATTGTCACTTGAGCTAAATGCTTGGAGAATAGGCTTTTTGTGTGCAGGGTGACTTTTTCTCTAAAAATCTGTGCAATGACATTTTGTTTTTCCCTCATGTCCTTCATAGGAAGTACACAGTGATAGGCTCCCAGGAGCAGCGTCAGAGCTATAAAAATGACTTCAACGCCGAGTACAGTGAGTACCGGGGCCTGCATGCCCGGATAGAGGGCATCACCCGGCAGTTCACCGTGCTCGACACTGAGCTCAAGCAGCTTCAACAAGGCACAGACAAGTACAAGGTAGATTCACTTAAAGACACACAGTGGATATTGTACTTCAGCCTGTTTTAGAGGAGTTTTAAACACTTTTTGTTATCAAACATCTTGAATAACTACTGATTTATTTTATTCTTACTCTCTAATGTCCTTTTTGTATGTCTTATCTTCACAGACAATCCACAATCAGATACTCCAAGAGTATCGCAAAATAAAAAAGGTACGTTTTCCCACTATTGCCTATTTGGGTGCCATAAAGTGTCTGTGAGTAGTCGTCTATCAGATTCTGATTCTGTGCTTTTTTCCCCCTTTTCCCTTGCAGACTAATCCAAATTATAGCCAAGAGAAGAACCGCTGTGAATATCTACACAACAAACTGGCACATATAAAGAAACTTATTGCCGAGTACGATCAACAGCAACTTTAAAACTGGCACTAGTTTAGACATTGTTTCCCTGTTATCTCTGGAAACCAGGCAGAGAAAGGAAAACTCTGGATTCCGCTTGCTCTAAAAAGTACTTATGAAAGATGCCATGAAGGGAGTATTCCCCTCATTGGGGCCAAAAGCACTAGTGAGGACTAAGCAGAACATATGATCTTTTTCTTTCTCTCACTCTCTCTTTTTTTTTTTTTTTTTGTTTGGAATATGGGACTGTGGCTCGTTTGGCCAGGTCGCTCTGTGTAGCTACACTGCATCCAGAAAAAGATCCTGTGTGGCTATGTTTTTCTCAGCACCCCCACCCCCTTATAGTGCACAGAGGTCTGTCAAAGAGTAGACTTGGAAAAGTCCACTTTCTTTGGAGATCTCCTAATAATTTCTCCTGGTTTGGAGACTGGAGGGAAGGGGACACTGAGATGGAATCTGCAGATTGTATGCCAAAATGCAAATAATTTGTTTTGAGTACAGAAAAGAAAATTTAAATGGATGATATATCAATTTTCCCCATATAATGAAATTGATGGTTCTGATGCTGAACTTATTTTACTATATTTTTCTTTTCTTATTTATTTTTTGACACTCATAGGGGTAATGAGTCTGTTAGAATTTTACACTCCTCTCAATATCAGTACTACAAAGCTGTGTCTCTTATTCTTTGTCTTCACATCTTGAATGTCAGCCAGTATTTTATTCAAAAGCTGCCTTGGCCATCTAATTGTCCATCTATTGCAGTTAGTTATGTTTTTCTCTTTTGAAGAGATACAGATATCCCTATTGATTAAATAAAAACAATGCTACTAAATGCACACAGTCAGGCACAGGTGCCTGTGCTCGGCTTTTCTTAAATCGTGCAGATGTCTTAACAAGGGACGTGTGTAAGAGCTTCCCCTAGCTCTGTCAGCATTAAAGGCTGAGCTAACAGTAGCTGTGAAACACAGTCCTCTCACTCGGTCGTGACGAGCCGCAGCGCTTGTTCATCAAACGGTTACAGCAGTGGTCCTTGGTTTTGGTTCATCATATTGCATCAATGGGGATGTAACGCAAGACTATATTAAGCTCTTAATTGGTTTTCTTTCCAATATAGTTCATGGTGATTTTTGTAGCAATACAACTATTCCAAGTTGTCTGAAGAGTTCATTTCCAAATCTACTCTTCAGCATCATGCTTCAGAAGATCCTCTAATTGTAAGATGATGCAGACATGGTGTGTAGATCTTCAGAGCTATTCTTTTAAAAGTACAGAAATTCAATTTGGGTTAAACCGGAGATCTGATATCCCACATAAGTTACTTACATTGTAACCTTTAGTTATGTTTAAACAATTTTGTTTACAGTGTATATAAAAAGATCAAATCTTTTGTTTTGTCTGCTCATCACCCACATGATAGTCACTGAGACGACTGTTAATATGAAGCCATCCTTGATCATCTTCCAAGTGGAGCCTGGTGGACCTGCTGCAGGGCCCTCAATCTTAACGCCTCTCAGAGAGGGAATGCTTATCTGGGATCAGTTTTGCCTTTTCAAATGTGATGCCAGATATTCACAAGGATGACCTGATCGTTGATCCTGGATCAGCACTCCTCTCTGAGAAGTGTTGTGAAGAAGGATCCACTCTTAAAACGTATCTGAAGAGAAACTAGAAATGCTGTAATAGAACTCACCTGACAAACAAACAAGTTGAGTTTGGTTTAGTCAGCTAATGCATTTCTTATATTGACCTTTTTATGTGAATATGAAAAATCAGCACTTTTCCTGCTAATCTTGCTGTTACCTGGGGTTTTGTCCAAATGAAACTTTTCTCTTTGTCCATCAGAGTGCATGCTTTATGAATGTGTTACAACGAACAGTATTTGTATCTTTACTTGAAAAAACTGCCCAAGGACATACAAATCCAAGCAAAGGCCTAGTCCAACTGAATTAATATGTAATCAATTAGACATGGCTCTGACCAGCATGTATACCAAAGTGCTTACTGAGTTGGGTGAAACAAAATGCTTTCCCGAACGTTGGCAAAGAAACATAATCCATGTCACTGTATTTCCATTTTAAGTTTAAAAATTATTCTTTGATCCATATTATCATTTTTCTCAAGGAAATCTCATTCAATCCTTTGTTCGGAGAAGTGAAAGGTCTCTCCTTCACTTCAGACGGGATCTGCATGACTGGGCTCAGATGTTTCAATGCAATGTAAGGTTTTCAAGCTCATCACTTTTCAAATGCAAACACTAAACATGGCCAATGCTCAGAGGTCCATCACAACAATGCTGAATACTACTGGGTCTAGACTGAGTTTGGATCTGGGACTTGAGGATGTCAGGGTGGGAAGGGAAGGGAGGGGGCAGGGGAACAGGCGGGTATGTGAACTTGAATGTTTTGTGACCAGAATCAACACTCAGCATCGCCCAGTACTGCAACCCTTTAAAAAAAAATGGCTGCTTTTCACCATTCTTACTGTGCGTTGTTTTCTAGAGACATTCTGATTACTGTATTACACCTCTATTGTGGTCAAAATCCATTTTGAATCAATTCTTCATCAGTAAAGATGGTAAAGACATTTTGCTCAGATACGGAGCAAATTGTTTGAAAGTGATGATATGCCAGCACAGGAATACCATTGTATGAGTTGATTGTGCCAAATGACCTGTTGTATAGGTTTTTTTCTCTGATTATATACATGCTGCTGTATAAGCAAAGAGGGCTTTGGAGAAGAGTCGTCTGAGATGTTGGCGCTAAAACCCAAAGCACGCTTTTTGAAACCATAAGGGACTGGGACTGAAATTGATCTTTGTTTCAATAAAATTCTTTAAAATCCTCATTTGTGAAATTCTGAACCAGTTGTTGCTGTCCATTTTTATTATGCTTTTACAGTCTAGTATTCTTGAATTATTTAACAACCTTCATGTAGGCCTATTGAGTATGGATAGTGAGGCCAAGAATGCAATACTGTATTTGACTTGGTCCTGTCTGTGGCACACAAAGAGAGATCGACCTGATGTTTATAGACCCATATCCTGAAATATTTGGACCTTGACTTTGCGTAAATAAACCGAATATATGTCACTACTCCAGCTGTTCAGAGAGGTAGAATGTCATGGTGGATTCCTGTTCAGTAGTGTAGATATCCTGTCCTGCTTCTAAATATAAATCTTTCCCAGGGCAATTACAAGGAGAGTTTATTTTTAGCCCCAAGAGCAGATGGGTTTTTAGAAGCACTGGGGACATTATTCCTGTACACTCCATCTCCTAGAAATATTATAAATTTGAAACTGATATTTCATATTTAATAGAGATTTCATCATCTTATCCGTCTCTATTTCATGTTATCTTATGTTATTTGTTTACAATTACTGTATTTACACATGTAGGCCTGTAGTGAAGCTGATGTCCTGTAGATGGCAGCTATGTCACACTATTAGTCCATATAGCTTGCAGACTGCATACCTTGTTTTTGTTCAGGGGAGCAACAAGTTGAATAGAAACATCTTGAGCCCTTGGGTCTTCCAGTTTGCATTGTTGTTTCTTGTCAGATGTAAGCTGTGCTAGTGTAGTCTATGATGGGAATCTGTTTAATAACAAGGAAAGGAAGGGGAGATGCATACTGATGTGTAAAACGGGCAATTCCTTTTGCATTCAATGTATTTTTGCAGGTTATGTTATTCCTTATTTGTTGCTCGTGTCTGTTGGGCCTCTCTTTCTACCACAGGAATGTGTATTGTTTACTGCCAAGGCTGTGGCTTGTACTGAAATGTGGATCCAAAAAAGGCCTTGGCATGGCAGCGTGAGCAGGGGATGCTCCAGCAAGGCGACAGAGAGGACAGGCTTGCTGCAATCTGACACACTGTGAAAGATCCCAGAAATCTACATAGCGACTGTGTTCCAGTTGGCCTGGCTGAGCTGTGCAGCCTTGCTATGCTGCTGTTGGCTCCCGTCCCAAAGTTGGCCTCAGCTCTGCTCAGGGAGCTGGAGGGGTGTCAGTGAGTTCAGTGTGGCAACCTGCCATCTCCTCCCTCCCTGTTGGCCCTCCCTTCAACATACAGCAGCATATACACTGACTGATTCGGACATGTTTACAGTCACAGCGGAGATTGAAAGCTCTCCTCCCCTCTGTGTTTCCAGGGCTTTTTGCTCGTGAGGCAGTCTTTCATTTGTCTTGGGTTTCTGCAGAAGGGAGAAGGGAATCTAGTTCTATCTAGATTCTCTAGTAGCGCAGGTCAGTGCTTTAATTTGAAAATGTAGGCCATGGTTGAAATAAAGGTCATTTACTTATTTTAGGGAATTGGGGTGTTTATCAGACACAGGGGCATTTCATAGGTTCAAGTCAAATGATTCATTTTGGAGATTACCTACATCTGTCTAACCTGCACATCTGCACATCTCCACATCCACACCACAGAGTATAGGCTGAGATTGGCCTCAAGGGTGGATATGAATGATGCTGAGAGAAAAACATTTCTGCCTCCTGGCAACTGATTCCTGGGCAGCTTGGCAACCAACAAGCGCATAAGACCATGCAACAAGCATACATTTGCATGGGGAAAAAAAAGATTAATGAGTTTGATTCACTTTTGGTATAATATAGCAGCATTCCCATTCTGTGATTGATACTCAAATTGTGATAAATATGATTAGTAAGATAAATGACAAATAGGCCAATGCATAGAGCCTGTGCAACCAAAGAGTTAACCTCATTTGAGACATAAGGTACATGAGCCTTGACACATTATTTCAGTGGAAGATATTAAGAGTTTGGTGATGTCGTGAATAACAGAACTAGACTTCATTACTTTGACCCAGGTCTGTGTACTGTGTATAATACACTTGTATCAAGGACATAAAATCAATACCCTAGCATACTGCTCTAAACCTTTCACCAAAGGGAGCGGAATGCCACAACCAGGCCCAAATAGCCAGGACATGCTACTGTAAGCCTTGTTTCTCTGTTGTCATCTTTGTGTCATAGACATGTGGGGAGGTGAGTGTTGCAGACATGTTCCCCTGGGCGATGACTTGGACTGCTGATGTGCAGTAAAAGCTGCAGAGTCTGTTTATTCACAGCCAATGAGTCTGCTTTGTCTGCCTTTTTAGGTCACAGGAAGTCAAATTAAGATCAATCTCACTTTTGGCCATCTCAGCTTTCATTAATTGAAAACAATGCTATTTGATATTCTTGGCACGGGAGTAACAATGGGTCCACTTCCCTTTGTTGGCTTATCTTCCCTGCTATCTTCCTACAAACTTGGTGTGACTTGCTAAACTTCCATTGTCTTTTGGGTTGACACCCTGAAGTGTCAACTTAATATCTATTGTTAATTCTGCAGTGTCTCTGTTACTTGCAGCTGGCTGTGTCTTGTCTTCCGTTATAGATCTTGTTACACAGTTTCTCTGTGATGGAGAGGTGATGATTCTTCAATGACGGTTCACCGTCTAGCTTCATAGTCACTATCATGACCTTCAGCTTCACTTTTCAACAGGAGGAGGATTGTTTTCCCTCGCCGCCGCTCCTGCAGCTGACACCACACCTCCCTCTGATTTTATTCTCACCTTAATCAACCTGCAACACAGAGAAGCCAAGTTAGAAAAACAGACAAATTCACTTTCAAACTCTAAGCAGCTCAGAAATTATGCCAGGCCTTTGCCACACATCCATAACATTATGGTTTTCTCAGCACCCTGAAACAGTATTGCATTTAATTTGGAATTGCTCACATGCCAAGGTAATTTGGAAAGGAGAAACAGCTGTATCGAAATAACTGTATTACGTTGATGGCTAAATTTCATATTCACAAATGTGAAATTTGCAATAAAAAAATCCTATTCGTAATGTTTTATAAGTAGGCTATACTGAACAATACATACATACAATGCTGTACTCTTTCAATGAGAGATATAATGTGTAATTCAATAAATACTTGTGTTTATTTTTCTAATAATGCCATATACTTGCAGATATCAGGTGAATCAGTAGCTTGCTTTTTTTAATTTGTATTTTGTGCCAGTCACACAGTTTAATAGAAGAGGCATGGATTTTTGAACTGGCTGTCTATGGTTGATGACCAAACTGCTGCCTGTCTGACAGAGTATTGATAGAAGTGAAACCACAGGTCATGTTCAGGTTGCGTACTACTAGATCTCCTTCTGTTATGGCTTTTTAGGCAGTCAGTCAGAGAGGAGACTACTGTGAATGAGCTGAGGACATTTCTCTTTCCACTTCACTGTATCCAGGGGCTGTCAACACACTATTCTGTTGTGTCACTTATCCTCTTTGTTTTTGCCAACACAAGCATTTGTTTTCTTGTTCTGTCACCCGCATAAAATTGTCATCTTTAGCTGAATGTTTTACCAGACCCATAATACATTTGACATATGCAACAGAATATGTTAAGGGATATGTTTCAAAATATACGAAAAAAAAAAAAAAAGGTATTTAAGCATGTGGATGACATTCATTTAAAATATATAGGATTTTGGACACTGGAAATACATATTTTTCCTATGTGCTGCTGACAACATCTATCTGTAAAATACATTGTGGCCACTATATATAACTATATTTTGAATGAAGCTCTATTGAATGCCAGTGAATTGTCTACATGTACAAATAATTTATATTTTTGTTAATTTTGAAACAAAACAGATTTTGAATCAAAACCAAAACCCCAGAAGGTCACCGATATGACCTATATAACAGAGAGAAATGTGGGTGAAGAAAACTATTGTTTTGGAGATTTGGCAAATTGCTCATAAGCACATAAAAGATCGTGACATCCAGCTTCATCTCCATGATCACTCAATTTTTCCTGCTCTAATTCTGTTGGCCACACACTCCCACTCTGTTTTCTGTGATCAGAGTCCCCTCGGTGACGTCTGTGTCCCCTCTGCTACCAGTGGCCCCCTGCCATATTTATTCATGCCGGGCAAGATGGCGGCGATACGGCCGAGGTGTTATTGCCAGTGGACATGAACAGGCATTTTAATCCGAATATAAAATTGAGTCGGATATATTTATACACTTGACTTTACAGTGTGTGTATTACCTACGCGACGGGCGTCGACATCTGTTTTGTTTTGTGCCGTTTCAACATTTTTTCTTACAGAATGTTCACGTTGTAGCTCGCTCGCTAACCGACCAGCTAGCTAACCGAAAGCTACTAGCTAGCTACCATCACAGCAAGCCGCCGTAAAGTGTAGAATGGGAGAAAAGCTAGAGCTCAAGCTCAAATCGCCGGTTGGAGCCGAACCTGCTGGCTACCCGTGGCCATTACCAGTATACGTAAGTATTAAACTTGAAAGCCGGCTGATAATGTGTTTAGATTTTGTCTGTGTTTTGTCTTTGTTAGCTAGCTCCTTGCTGCTAACATGGGCTAGCCAGAGACCCATGGCATGCTTGTACGGCCAACCAGGTCATACGGGTCGGGATGGTTGGTGACAGACAAGGGGTCTGCCACGACACATTATCGGTATCGGCCAGCTACGATGACTGCCCAGATATTTTGGTTTTCAACTGTGTAGCCATAAACATTCGCTGAACTTTGTAGCTATTGCTGAGGTTCTGTATGGAGACAGTCAGAAAGTCGCTGTATTGCATTTGAAGGACTTTGCATGAGAATGATATGCAAGTGAGCTGAGCCAGGTATTTCACCCAGGGACAACTGAGGAGGACGATGGAGACGTCCTGTGCAAAAGTGGAGCATCCCAGGCTTCTGGTGGATTTTTGAGGATTCCACCTTTCACATCCAGCACCATGTCAGGGATCATTTCAGTCATTGTTGCCTTCAGTGTCTAAACGTGTTCCTAACATTCTTGACTCTGACCCCATATGTTTCTGGTGAAATCAAGTGCATGTGGACACAAGTCGTATGTAAATATGCTGTATATCTAACGTTACTAGCCACCTCCTGACACCAGTAAACACATAACTCACACTACACTTTGGAAGATCCCAGCCACACACACATAATATGAACAAGATGTGTGTGTGTGTTGTAAACAGGAGGATTATCAGGTTTGTGAGAGTTTGCAGTAGTGGCTTCTTGTGACCTTTTGAATTTCAGATGTTGGCCAGCTGCATGCATGTGAGTGGTAGTACTGCATTCCATGGCTGCTTTCTGTTATCATCCCATGACATCCTTAAGACTGTGGCAAGCTGGTTTTGTTGGATAGTTGGAACTGTATACATTCACTGAATCCCTGCTTTGTTCTGGGAGGTAGATGCCTGCCTCGTGCAGTTGCAGTCATTCATACTCAGAAAGAGATTGTTTTTCTCTCGAGTGTATTATAGTCTGTAGGCGTACTACATTTCTGTGTAACATGCTATCAACACATGTCAGTGTTTGATTGCAGCTAACTCATCAGCGAGAAACGGAAAGGGAAGCAGTTGAAAGGTCTGTGGTTTCTTCAGCGGTATATAGTTAGCTTTAACTGTGTTTCTCATTTATAGTAATTGCGGTGAGACAGTCACTGCTGAGAATAGCTGAATTTCTCTGAATGTCTGAGTGGGGTCTTTTATCGGTGTTCTCTCCACACACACTGTACCTAGTCTGGCATTGGTGCACTATTTTGCTCCCATCACAAAATGAAACTGAGTCTCAGCTCACTCAGTCAGTATTACTGCAGTTGATGCAATCAGCCTCTGCTCACTTTGCCTTGGCTGACTGAGTGACCCTCCCTTTACGCCAGCCTGGAGACTGATAAGACTTGTGGGGTTCCTCCCTCCAGGAAAGAAGCCCATCACTATTACAGCCTAGCCCACTTCCTCATGTTATGGTCTGTAGGGATAAGCATGAGGATAAGCATGTCAGGAATTTAATATACTGTTGACCTACTTGATAGCTATTTATACAGGGACTTGCCTTCAATGTCTTGAATTGAATTGGAAACAGCTGACAGTCCTTATTTTGGAAAAGGCCTGCATGTGGAGTTCTGCAATATGGAGCCTATTCATGTGGAGCTCTCCTCCTGTTTTCAAAGGGAAAGGCTGCGCAGACTTCCTCTCCTCTTGCTTCTCCTCTTCTGTCCATATGGTCAACTCTACAGGGACTGGGACCATAGAGGATATGAGATCCAGTTCCAACTTTGCATTGCTGCACATTCATAGACTTCAGGAATGCATATTAGTGTCTGTGTTCAGTATGTCTGTTTTGTACTGATATTTTTTTTCCAGTCACATTTTAATCATAACTTTTTTTTAGTCATCTTCCCTTGTTGAGTTGCTCACTAGTAGCTACTGATCCCACTCCATCAGATTCCAGTATTCTCCACTCCTACAGAGCATGAAGATTAGTTATCTCACCCACGGAGCACGAACACAGCGTGGTCTGTGTTGTGGAACACACAACATGACTATTGTGCTGGACGTTGTGTTAGAAGGCCCGCTCCTTTTCTGATCCCACACCCACAACCAAGCACGCAATAAAATAGTGGATCTTTCTTTCTTTCTTTCTTTCTTTCTTTCTTTCTTTCTTTCTCTTTCGCTCTCTCTCTCCCTCTCTCTCTGTCTGTGTCTCTCTGTCTCTCTCCCTGTCTCTCACTAAATCCCCACATCTGTGCATCTGTAAATGCTTCCATATGAAGAACACCTCTGGTGCTGTGCAGTTCTTTGTTCATCTGGTTCGGGGTGTGGGAGCTAACCAGGCTTCCATAGCATGTTTTTAAAGACACGCTGCTTAAGTACTGCTTAGCTTCTCTATGGTATGGTGCTCACCTGTGTACCTCACGCCACCCATTATTTACAGTGCTGTAATTACTGTAGTTAAACTCAACAACATCCGATCACATCCTTTAAGCTTCAGTGTTTTGCAAGTGTTGAGCCACTGAGATATGCAAACAACCGTCATTGTATTTGCGGATTTTACCACTATGGCCAGGGAAGTAATTTTTAATGTACAGTGTGTCTAAAAAAGACATGTGTCAGGCCAGCTGAGCGTAAACATGTGACCTGCAGTGTTATCGGTCAAGATAAAACAAATGGGCACGTCAAGGCAGTTCCCCTTGAGGTATGTGCGCGTGCGTGACCACCAGTCACCATACACCAATCTCCCTTAGAGAACTTGCCCCACACTTCCTCTAGTGAACCACCAGAACAGATAGTCTGATGTCACTATCTTCCTTTTCACGGAGGCTGAAGCCATGCTGGTTTGTAGGGCCGCCACCTCACACTATAATGAGTAAGACACTTCAGATGAAAGGGACTTTCAGAGAATCTGTTGTTCTTCTGTGGCTAGCAAGGGTAGTGTAAGGGCGTAGGTGGTGCACCTACCTTAGTCATTTGTTCTTGTGGGCTGAGGCGTGCGTAGTGGAGCAGTGTTAAGCTCCTACACCCATGGTGCGTCACGCTGAGGTAAGAGAGATAGAAGGAAGAGGTGGAGGAGAGAGGAGGAGTCGGTGCATGCGTCAGTTCTACCCACAATGGGGGAGAGAAGAGGGTCTCTCCTATTCTTTTTGTCTCTCCCTCTCTCTAAGACGGTGTTTATTTTTAGCCGCAGCTGTGCTCTGTTGCTGCTGTGTGCCGTCTTTGTGTGAGTAGGTGACCTCCCTCCCTCAGCATCTCTGCTACTCACTTACACTCTCTTTCATACACTCAGACACATACACCTGTATATCCCCCACTTACTCACTCATATACACTCATTGTGCAACCACTGCTGTGCTACTGTATGTGCATATACAGTTGTAGTAGTAGCTCATTCAGCATTAGCAGCACAGCCAACAGTTATCTGCATTAGCTTGTTTATTTAGTGTTAGTATTTATTCATATTTCTACGAAATGTCTTTATTTACTTGTGATTCTATTCTCTGATTACTGATTAGGGTCAGGCAGATCAGATGTCATGTCATATTTCAGTTGGTCTGATGTGTGGTAACCCGAAGACGGTTTGTGTTGATAGGAATAGGAGGTTTCCTGTGTTATCGTGCGTGTTTGAGTGTGTGCGCATGCATGTGTGAGCCTTGGCGGAAGTTAGCGTAGTAGTGGCGGGCGATATTGAGCGGGAAGCCGGGAGCTCTAGGCTGCGAGCTGTTAGCTGTGGCTGCTGTGCCAGGCCTCAAACAGCTGACAAATACCAGGCTCTCTCCCTCTCTGGCTCCCTCGCTCTCCCTCACTTTCCTGCCCTTCTCACTTTCGCTTTCTCTCCCTTTGCCCCTTCTCCTTCTCTCGTCCTCCCTTGTTCCTTTACCCTCCAATTTCTCCTTCTCCCTTCCTTTCCCTCTTTCCTTCCCTCCACGAGAGGCTCTCCTTGGCAGTGCGCTGGAGCAGGAGACAGAAAGTGGGTCAGTGGGTCAGCCCAGGCAACAGGCTCAGGCTGGCTGCGCTCTGGGCGTGACTGGAGTCCTATTACTCCCACGCAGCAGCAGCTCAGCACGCTCCAGCTAGGATAACTAGAACTATAGATAGCTATACTATCTAAATGGAAGGAGCCTATAGATTGGTTTGCCAAAACGAGAGAAAGAGACACAGAGAACCTCTGTAGCTTACCCAGAATCCTGTGTGTCCTCCTCCTCCTGCACAGCAACCGACAGCTTTGCTAAACAGAGGCGTAGAAAGACATTTTATTTAGACAGCATCAGAGTGCAGTCATGGTAAATATTAATTCAGGTACATCAGAGCTGCTATTTCTGTACACGGCACTACTGTGACACAGAGAGAGACGGCTCTATGAACTTAGAGGCTTATATAATAGACTGCTAATGATAGAGAGTGCTTCATCCAGAGTGTACATGCTGCAGACATTCACAGAATTCCTGGATAGCCTAAACAGCGTTCACAGTGACATTGATACTCACAGTGGTGTGTCTAGAGTGGCTGTTATGTCTGTCAGATGTTACTGCTGTGAGAGGATGAATCAGACATAATACCGAGTGCTGTTTTTGTTATGGCCAGTGCAGTGTATTGCCTGGGGAATGAGCCTTGCCAGCCAGCTGCTCTGGGCAAATTAGTGCCGTGTTGACTGGGAGCTAAAGGATATAACTCATGTTTTTGGTGTGTGTTTTCTTTGAGTTTGTGCCAATCGTGTAGGCTACCCCTCTCCTTTACATTATTCCCGGTGGAGTCTACACACATTCAGCGTAGTTAGAGATATCAGGGCTCGTTTTTCCAACCTTCAGAAGAAGCCATTCATTTTTGTACAGTATGAAAAACAACCTCCACAGACTTGAAAACTGCCCGAGCTAGATAATCCATCACAGTAAACATGAAGCCTTAATGTGGTTTTGTCAAAGTTTCTCTGCTTTATCGTTATTTCATTGTGCTTGAGTTGAGTGTTTTCATATTAGTGTGTGTGTGTGTGTGTGTGTGTGTGTGTGTGTGTGTGTGTTACATTACACTCTGCCTACTGTCAAGTCAGTTGACACCCACAAGAAGAAGTAGGCTATGCTGCCTTCAAATGGGGTCATGTTTACCGTGTTCACGAGAAGAGTCCATATGAACGCCCCCCTCCTGTGGTATTCACGACTTCGGAAGTGGAAATTTTGTGAAAGCTCTGAGTTCACGAGTCGTGTACACGACTTCCCATGTCGTAACCACGAGCTCTCGAGTTCCATTTGAAGGCAGCAGTAGTGTCCACCAGGAAATAATCTCTCAAAAACATATTGCCTTACAAACCTCATCGTGACATCCATGTCTTATTTGGGGCATCTTTGTTAACAGCAAAGTTAACAGCAGTTAATTTCAAGCTAGGTTTGACACTGTAAAGGGTGTATTTTAAAGACAACAAAAAACAAGTAAATGTTAAAAAAATCTTATCACATATAGCATGCGTTGCAAAATGATTGGGGAAGTGCAAAGTAGATGTGGACAGAAGTAAATGGGCTCTAACTCTTAATGACACTGCTGTTCTCCTTTAATGGCCTTATCTGGCCTTATTATGCCACCTGGCTGACTGGGGCCAAAGGGGAGGTTTTTTGTTTTATAGGAACATTGCCAGACTGTTTGTTACTTGCCCAGTTCAGTCTGTTAATTGGCTGTTTCTCTGTTTTCAGGATAAACACCATGATGCTGCTCATGAAATCATCGAGACCATCCGGTAAGTGGCTTTTCCTCGCTCTGCCTTAACTCGTGTACCCTCCCACATTCACACATAGAGCAAGTGACTGCATCCAGTATATGATTTTGTGACAATTTTGTGTGTGTATGTTCTGAGGTGGGTGTGTGAGGAGATCCCAGACCTCAAACTGGCGATGGAAAACTACGTACTCATCGACTATGACACCAAGAGGTGAGCCTAGGGTCATGTGTGTGCAGACACACTCATTCTTGGAGTTGGAATTTATGCCGCTGACATTGACCCAAAAGATAGGAAACTGAAAACAAAAAAAATTGCAAAAAGCAAGGACTTGCTCAAGATTTTTCACAACATGATGACTAAGGCCATTTAAAAGGTTGAAATTGGGTAACCATAGAGTAACACTCATCTACAAGGCCAACGAAGATCATAGAACAGCCAATTTAAAATGTCATATCAGCTTCAGCCAGCCAGCTAACTGTGGCCTACTTGCAATGTGTTTAAATGAACTGTTTGTTTATTAATTTCACTATTTATTTCTGGCCCTCAACATCATAGAGGTTGAACATTTTCAATGATGAGAAAAATTATTTCTAATTTTTGGCATTTGGTCTCATACAAAATGGTGTGAATTTTGTGTCTTGTCATTCTCACAGCTTCGAGAGTATGCAGAGACTTTGCGATAAGTACAACAGGGCCATCGACAGCATTCACCAGCTGGTGAGTCCATAAGTGTTCTTGGTGTTGTGTAGGTGAAGCGAGTGTAAAAACATCAGTCACAAAGAGATGACAAAACTGTATCTCTTTGAGTGCATATATCTGTTGCTTTGAATCTGTGTTGTGTAGGGCCCAGCCAATACATCATTTTTGAGTTTGTTACCAACACTGACAATAACTATATCCAATATGTCTACCAATAAATATTACATTTTGTGGTTGTAGTTATTACCCAAGATGTTTCATTATTGCAAACTCACTCTAGTCCAAATTCTTGACCAAAATTCTCAAACACACTTATTCTTGGATTTTGGTTAGAATTGTTCTTTATTTCTGAAAGATCTAGTATAAAGTAAATGTGAAAATCTTATTTTTTTTGTCCTCGTCTTGCTGCATTATTGGTGGAACAAATGCTGATACAGATATATCTTTGAAAGGCCAGTATCAGCCGAAAATATCTGCACACCGATGTGTGGGGCAGGCCTTAATGCCCTGATGTGTGTGCTTCTGTGTGTGTGTGTGTGTGTGTGTGTGTATATTTATGGGCATCCTCTCTTTGCAGTGGAAAGGGACCACTCAGCCCATGAAGCTGAACAAGCGCCCTTCCAACGGGCTGCTCAGACACATCCTGCAGCAGGTGTACAACCACTCAGTGACCGACCCGGAGAAGCTGAACAACTATGAGCCCTTCTCCCCCGAAGTGTACGGCGAGACGTCTTTCGACCTGGTGGCTCAGATCATCGACGAGATGGAAATGATGGAGGATGACACCTTTGTCGACCTTGGCAGCGGTTAGTCTGCTGAGTTTTGGGGATGTTGTCACCGCACACTGCTTTTACATAGCACCACTTCTGCCAGACAAAGCCAGACGGGACTGAGTAATGAAACTAAGGAAAATGACTGAAGAGTTTATGTCTAGTCCTTCTAGGAGTATTGCTGATACAGAGGTGGATAGTATATTAATTAGTTGCATTAATGGGTACAGTTTCTAAGTTTAAGTTTTGGTCATGATACCAGTGTATGTAAAGGGAAATTAGTTTTCAACGCCTGTGCGGTTATGAATAACTTTGCTTGATTGAGAGCCTGGGTGTCTCTGGTCTAAAAAGATGAACCTATCAACACTGTTTTATTCTGCCTTAATTGCAGGAGTGGGACAGGTGGTGCTTCAGGTTGCAGCAGCAACCAATTGTAAACACTACTATGGTGTAGAGAAAGCAGACATTCCAGCTACCTATGCAGAGGTAAATGAATATCCCCAAGCACCTGGAACACACACACACATGTCCTGAGCTGATTGGAGAATGACTGACATTTTCTTAACATGGTTCATTAGTGATTCATGTTTATATCCTTTCTTTCAGACCATGGATAAAGAGTTTAAAAAGTGGATGAAATGGTATGGGAAGAAACACGGGGAGTACACAGTAAGTTTCCTCTAAGTGTGGCATTTCATTTCGGTAGAACGTTCTACTTTTCAGCACGCATACCACCAAATGAGTTTAGGACTAGTCCACCTCAAAGATTAGTTGTTCTGCAGATCCACTAGTATTCAGGACCCCCCACCCCCTCCCCCGTTCAGCAGATCCACTAGTATTCAGGACCCCCCACCCCCTCCCCCGTTCTGCAGATCCACTAGTATTCAGGACCCCCCACCCCCTCCCCCGTTCTGCAGATCCACTAGTATTCAGCACCCCCCACCCCCGTTCGGCAGATCCACTAGTATTCAGGACCCCCCACCCCCTCCCCCGTTCTGCAGATCCACTAGTATTCAGGACCCCCCACCCCCTCCCCCCCCACCCCCGTTCAGCAGATCCACTAGCATTCAGGACCCCCCACCCCCTCCCCCATTCTGCAGATCCACTAGTATTCAGGACCCCCCCTGCTCCCTCCTCCAACTCTTGATGTTGGTAATTGCAATCGGGCAAAATTACTTCTTACAAAGTTAGATCCAGAGCACATACTGAAATAACAATACCTGGATCTAATGTTCCTTGTTTGCGAATTTGTTCGATTTTTAGACAAGGATTTCTAAATTTAAAGTAGGAAAGTAGTGCTGACTGCAGGTCCCTAGAGCAGCTGGTTTTGGTGGCTGATCGATGAGCTTTGAAAACCTCCAGCAGAGGCATGTGCACTACAAAAATGTAAATATTTCACCAAAGTGTAATTTGACTTTAATGTAGTAACTATGTCCTTTCAGCAGACAGTGTGGACATGTTTGTGCAGCTCACTTGTTTCTAATATTTTTCAGCTGGAGAGAGGCGACTTTCTGTCTGAAGAATGGAAAGAAAGGATAGCCAACACAAGGTGGAGTACCAAAACTTGGTCACAATTACAGACTGAAAGACATGGTTCCCACATGTCCTGGAAAACCTGGCCATCCAGTCGTGGAAAACACGTGCGAAATATGAAAATGAATAAAATGCCATGGAAAACGTAACAGAGGACACAGGTTCTCTCGAAGTCAAGAGAAATAACCATTTGGAAGCTGCGTTTATAAATCTATTTCTGGTGGAGTGAACTCCCCAGTGTTAATGACCTCACTACTATAATCTGCAGAGACAAAATGTATTAGCATCATGCACTGTGCTCTGTGCTACATTATCCTCTTACACTGGAGTATTCTTCTAACACACTCCCACTTCATACAAAATACAATGTGGAGAGCCTTTTTACATCAGATATATGCAGTTCCATAGATAATGTTTTGGAAAATGATTTAAGAGCGGTTCTGCTTTCATGTATTTCATCCTCTCACACTTTCCTTTCTGGTTAAAAGACTTTCCCACTGCCAACCATATATCTAAAGTGTTTCCTTCCCTGTCTGTCTTCCAGTGTTATTTTTGTGAATAACTTTGCCTTCGGTCCAGAGGTAGATCACCAGCTGAAGGAGCGTTTCGCTAACATGAAGGAAGGTTGGTAACTTTCAGCTAACCGCTAGATTGTCCTTGTGATCGTCTCTAATGCATTACAGTCATTGTTAGCTTAGGTACAGAGTGCTAATCTAGGGCATCGCTGCATAGAGGCACAGTATATGAAGTTTCCACTTTGTGTACTGACTTCCACTTAAAGATCCAGTACAAAGGTTTTAATTCAGTCATGATGTATGGATGTATAATGTGAGGAGTGTCATTTTTCCAGTTTTTGATAGTCTGTCTTAATTTGTTATAATTACTTCAGTACCTCTTGCTCTGTGCTCATCCAGTTCTCTTCAGCCCAGAAGCAGAAGCATCTAACATTCAGAGTACATTCACTACTAAAGTAAATTATATTTTCGGAAAAAACACCTACTGTGAAATATTTTAAATGCCAAATTCCATGCCAAATAGGAATGTACAAGCCAAGGGTTTTCAAGAGGGAGTTCTTTCCATCTTTCTGTCTCAGTGTCTGTCTTATTTATACACCAGCACACACAAATGAGGTCCCTTGCTGTTTTCCCATTTTGTCCATTGTAAAAAAGGGCAAAAAAAATACATGTTCAAGATAAGGAGAGAAGTGAGAAATTGAATATAATCGCATTATTAAAATTTTACACCAGCCTATGTTGCTATCGCCAGCCAGCAAGGCAATCTCTGCCTTTCTCCTCTCTTACGCGCTGTCCCACATACACACAGCGCTCGAGTCTCTGGAGGCCAAATAAGCTTGATTATCAAATGACAGACATATCTCATATTGTGTTTTTTGGGCTTATGTTAACCAGCATTAACAAATGCCAGGACACGCAATGCTGCTGTGCTGCTTGACTAACAAGCTGGCCATCAGCAATTAGCTGAACTGTGTCAAAGACGTCCAGTGGAGGATGTCTGGCTTCTCATACATGCTCATTTGTCTAACTAGGCAAGTTAGCAAACCAAGGTACCTAGTGTTAGTCACTGGCCTCTGAGTTTATGACTTCTTTGTCCATTAAAAGCAATGGTACCACTGCTTCAGCATTTTGATGCCAGCTGCAGAAATGAGCTTGTAGGACAAAGTGAGAGCCTAATCCTTCCCTCTAATTGTGTTGTGCACTGCATACATTTTTTTAAAAACTTTTATCAAATATCCAGTGCTGAATCTTCAGCACTCATCATAATACATAATCGAGGCATTGCAATTTTGAACTTTGACCCATGAATCATGTGATGTGTGCTAAACTGCACACAGCACACTCATGCTTACCAACCTGGCCGGTCTGCAGTCGCTGTATATCAAAGGATATTAAAGGGATGAGAGGCAGACGATCTAACGTTAGTGAGTCCAGCTTTCTCTGGAAGGACCGCTCGCTCGCTGCTATTTAGGAGACACTTTGTATTCTTGCACTTAAGTTTAGATGCATCACTTCTTGTGGGCAGAGAATAAATTCTGGTGTCCATACCCGACACCAGAATTTCAGCTGGGCAAATAGGGCACATATGTTTTAGGTATTGCAGCCCCACTTTGTGATTTAGGCTGACTAGAAGGGTACATTTTTACATAAAAATCTTGCCTATTGTAGTTTTAACTATGCATATTATCGACCAATAAATGTATTCATTAAAATCTGGGTAGTTTTACATCATTTATACTGGGAAGTAGATGTTTGATAAGTTGGTTTTGTTGACAACCAGATGGATAGTCAAAGGGCGTTAATGAAATTTCTCTGGCATTTGTAATATTTTTGGTAACTTTACAACAACATGCCCTTTTGATAAACAAAACCGTGAGATTGGGAAATGTGAATCTCTTTGCACTGGACCTTTAATCTGCACTCTGTGTTATGTCAGTGTTTACACACCCGTGTCCATTTTGAATGTCTTATTAAGAATTGATTTGTATGCCAAAGCAGCTGGCCGAAGAGCAACAGCAATTGGAGAGACATTTTACTAGGCTTCTGGAGCAAGCTGATCAAAGCCTGGAAGATGAGGCTATTAAATAGTAGGCGCTAATAGACATGCCAGCAGACCTTTTGATCTGCATTGGAAACACCAAGGCATTGTATTGGTAGTATTGGGAGTGACGCCTGCGTTCATTGGAAAGTTGTATTTATTCAGCTGTTCTCGGCAATGATTAAAAACAAAGGGAGTGGTTGATGGTATCCAATAGCAGCTGTGTCAACACTTGGCACTTGACCTTTGACCTCAACAACCTTATGACCTCATGACCCCCCTCTCTGCCACTTGAGTTTTAAAAGAGAAACATGACAGGATGATTAATGTATGTATTGATTACTGTATTTATTGGGGAGTATTATTGATCATTGTGTTTGCCTAATGTAGTAAGGAAAATCAGCTATGTGTTCAATGTATAGCATTTAAAATAGAATTGAGTGAAATACTTTTATAGAATGATTTTTATTTTTATTTATTGTCTCTTTTCAGGTGGGAAAATTGTATCCTCAAAACCTTTTGCACCTTTAAATTTTAGAATAAACAGTCGAAACTTGAGTGGTAAGTATCAGATTTATTGGAAGTGCACATTTTCAAATATCACACCTCCAATGATTTGTGTCCTGCTTTGGGAATGCAATGCCATGGTTTCCCTCTCTGTCCTGCAGACATTGGCACAATAATGCGTGTGGTGGAGCTTTCTCCACTGAGGGGCTCCGTGTCCTGGACTGGAAAGCCAGTCTCCTACTACCTGCATACCATAGACCGCACCATAGTGAGTACCGGAGCTTTTCTTTATCACAGTTACACTCTCTTTGACTTGATATATTGCAGTTTCTCCACCTGAAGTGTATGAGGTCAAACTGATGTGAGGCTGTCCTTGTTCTTTGTGTTTGTGTTGCATATTTGTTTCAGATATGGTAAAATCAGTTTTCTGCCCTCTGTTACGTTCTGTTTTGTGTTAGGCTTAGGGTTATGTAGCAGGGATGTGATTATTTAGTTGTTTTTGGGGATTTTAGTGTTTTTTGGACACATAATCCCCACTGAATTCTAATGGGAGACTGCTGACAAGAGGCTGTGATTGCTCTGCGATGCTTTATTTTGCCAGGCCACTGTGCTCTTAAAATGTCTAATTTGCTATTATTTTGTGTTCTGTGTTTCAGCTTGAAAACTATTTTTCTAGTCTCAAAAATCCTAAACTCAGGGTAAGTAATGTTTTCATCCCTTATTGTATTGACAATGTCACTGCAGTTCCATACTGAAAATTTACCACATCAAACACTGAAGAAGGTTCCTCCCATTTCAGGAGGAGCAAGAGGCAGCTAGGCGGCGTCAGCAGAAGGATACTAAGGACAGTAAAAGCAACAGCACCACCCCCACCAAGCCTAAAGAGCAAAACAAGGTAGGGCATGTAAGGATTTACTAGTTTGTGTAGAAGTCAACACATAGGTCTGATTTACCAGACTGATTACTAGACTGACTTTACTGATTAAACTTAACCAGCCTAAATTAAACTGTTCCAGAAAAACATTGCCCTTGACTTTTTTGCACTTCATTCAGCAAGCTCTCTGTGCTATTTGAATGTATGTGTGTGCATGTGCACGTGTGTGTTTGTGTGTGTTTGTGTACGTGTGTTACAGCAGGATTCCTGTGGCGAGGAGGAGCGCCCTAGCTTGATGACAGTGGTGAAGGCCTCTCCCAAACCCCGGAGAGCCCGACTCCTGTCCAAGGGTCGCAAGTTGAACAACAAGAAGCGCGGTCGACCCAAGAAAGCTGCCGTGGCTGCTGCTGAGAGGAAAAGCAAGAAGAGTCAGAGCGCCTTGGAGCTGCTGCATGCCAAGACCCTTTCTGCAGCACCCCCTCAGGGTCAGAGGACACACACACACACACACACACACACACACACAATGTACCAGGCCTCACCTTCAAATTTAATTACCATACTCATTTGTTTATCCTAAATGGGAACTTGAAACCAGTCAGGGAAAGCATCAAGCTTCCTCACATTACAGATACTGATATAAGGCTGCTATACATCTGTACTGTGTTTCATAGATTGGCTTACAAATCGTTGACTCAATTGACTTTAATGAGAATATGTTTGTCTTTTGTGTGTGTACAGATGCATACCGGTCACCTCAGAGTCCTTTCTACCAGCTACCTCCCAAGGTCCAGCACTATGCCTCTGGTCAACTACTGCTGAGCCCAACTCCTCCTGGTCTGCAGCAACTGCTAGGTGAGCTTCAGGTCTTATAATAAAACAGGCCCTAGTTCTGATTGGCTGAGTCACGCTCAGAGTTGTAAAATACCTCATAAATGCACACCGTCGACAGCTTAACTGTCGAAGCACTAACCGAAAATCACTGCTCATACCGGAGCTAGAACAATATTGCTTGGTTGAAGAATAGCATTTAAGTATCTGTAATTATTATTTATCAAAATAAATGTTATTGAACTTTTTTTTATTTTTACAATGGTGCTTGGTTAACTGCGGTTTTATAAATGCAAAATAAGCCACTATGCTTTGTGTTGCGCCTAACAACACCTCTTAGCTTGTTTTAAAATCACTTTAAAGCTTGGCCTCTTGTGGCTTATTGCTTAATTGCATCCTCAACATTAAGGCTGTCAGAACGAATTTCAGTATTTAAATGTCTGTTGAAGATCAAAAAATCACAGCCGATTGAACTGAATACATGACGTGGCTCCAGAGACTCATTCTCTGTCGCCCTTGTGATATTCTTCTACAAGCCTGCTTTTGTTGTTTGCACACACATGCTTACTACCAGCATCATGGCAGAAAACACTGATGAGATTACTATTCCTTCCAATTTAAGATGATTTAAGATGTTTGGAAGATATTTAGATTCCCATTAGTAAAAGGCAAGACTGACTCAGTGATTTACTCTTAAATTAAAACGGCAACCCAAATCTTTCAAGAAATTGAATAAAGTAAAAACCGCAAGCTGTGAATCTACTCCAAATAGAATTTCTGTCTGTTTAGAACTCATTGAACAACTATTGATTGCGTATTGCTTTCATGTGTCAATATTGTGAAAATTTTATCATTAATTTCAGTCGAATTTGACTCATTTCAGTCAATTCATAGTCAAATTTACTCAACGTAAGGGGGGAGTTGCCTGTTACCATGTCCTTATCACTGTCACAGGCCTGTAAGTAAGTGTATACCATCTAACCTACCCCACCTTTATCACTAACACACGTCAGTCTCTCAGTAAGTCTCTGTCAGGCTGTTGGGAACCTTAGCTCCTTTATTCCATCCTGACATCACGCAGAGCTCAAGAACTGCTCTAATAATATCTCTTCTGTTTTTTGCTCTCTACATCTCTCTCCCCCATCTTATCACAGATAACATCAAGGTTCAGTACCTCCAGTTTATGACCTACATGAAGACTCCTCAGTACCGCTCCAACCTGCAGCAGCTTCTAGAGGAGGAGAAGGTAAACAGTCGTGCTACTGCATTATTGATTGGCTACGGTGACACTTGTCATTTCATTGTGACTTTTACTATCGGATCACACCGGGACATACCGGATCACTATCAGATCACACCGGGACATATTAAGTGGCATGAATCTGAGCGGAATCTAAGCAGTCTGGACGTTATCTAGCCACAATGTGCATATCAGCAGTGTAAAGAGATTAAGCGGGAGAGCAGGAAAAAGTAATGCAGACAAAGATTTAAATAATTACAGTCACAGACAATACCTAACCGCTTTTTCAGGTCACGTGGACATGCAGCGCTGAGACTTCATAAAATCCAAACTTTACAATCAGATCTCAAAAATCACATAGAAATGACAAGTGTAACATGAGCCATAGAGAGATTTATTTTAATAACGTTTTGGGATGATTACATTTTTCTTCCTGAAGATAAATGTCTGTATACGCCTTACACATCACTGATGAAATTCTAAGCACTTTTTCTGTTTCCTTGTTGTAACCCCTCTGCCCCAACCCCATGCCCCCTCCTCCCCAATCTTTCCTATATTCCTGCTTTCCTCTCTGTCTCTAGCAAAAACACAGGGACCTGTCAGGGCAGGCAGAGCAGCTGCACTCTGTGTGTCAGACTCACAAAGAGAAGATCAAAGGTCTCTTCCAGACCAAACTAGATGAGGTGAGAACCACTACTTTACTGCCCTCCATATCACAGCTGTAAAGACACACAGACAACAACATGAGCAGCAACTGTCCTATATTTACATCCAGCGCAGTAACCGTCCTATATTTACATCCAGCGCAGTAACTGTCCTATATTTACATCCGGCCAATACATCACTTTTTACTTCTATATCAGAAGACCATGAAAGTGATTATGGCCTTCAGCCTTGCTTATACAGTGATTATCTTATTGGAAGTAATTTATTAAGCTAAAGACACATCAAAATTGATGGATAACCTGAATAGCTTATACTAGTGTCCAGTGTGCAGATAAGCAGAGTTTAGTCAGTCAGTCAGTCAAAGGTGGGGTGTGTGTGAGAGAGACAGCATGCTTAGATGTGTGGGGTAATGAGTTTGCATGCAGTGTAGTTTCACGGTCTGCCTGCTGGTAAGCGTGTGCTCTCAGCTGATGTACGACTATTATGTTTCTGTGTGTGTGTGTGTGTGTGTGTGTGTGTGTGTGATGGTCAGCTGGGAGTGAAGGCCCTGACTGTGGAGGACCTGCTGCAGGCCCAGAAGGAGATCTCAGCCCACAACCGTCAGCTCAAGGAGCAGACCAAGCAGCTTGAGAGAGACATGGCCGAGCTGCGAGACCACAGCCTGCTACTGGTGAGACCTTGCAGCCTCCAACTCTGTTGTTACCACCTCCACCCTGTTATTACGGCATCGTCCCCAGTGGTTCACACCCGTTATCGCTGCTTCCCACCTCTCTGCATCTGTGTTACGGTGTTACATCCTGGTTCAGGACCGGTTTGTACTATACAGCCTGTAAGTGTTAAAGTGTATTTCACTTTGGAAGAGCATTTTTCCTGTTGTTTACCATGCATACCTTCATATGAGTTCATGAAACAGTCAACCATCAATATCAGCTGCCCAGGGATCCTATGCCACTACCAACATTGACCATATTTCCCTCTCCATTGACTGGCACTTCCTCTGACAATTGGTTTTGTCTAAATGTTCTACTTTTGACACATACTCAAGGTATTAATGTTCAAAGTCAACCCTAACCCTCAGTGTGATAAAGGTCTATGTGAATCTCCACTGCATGTCAAATGCTTTGTCTGTTAACTGGACACACATTGATAGATAAACAAAGTGAAGACAAATTAATAGCAATAAATGTGTGTCTGTGTGTTCCAGTTGAAGTCTCGGTGTGAGGAGCTGAAGCTAGACTGGGGCTCTCTGTGTCTGGAGAATCTGTTGAAGGAGAAGCAGGCCCTGCGGAGACAGATCTCGGAGAAACAGAGACACTGCTTGGAGCTGCAGGTACACAGTTCATTCCTCTCTCAGTCCAATGGATGACTCCATTTCCAAGTCCTTGCATCTCTCTCCCTTCTCTCCTTTACGCTCCTCCGTCCTTGCTGTCTTCTCTCCGGCCTCTTCTATCCTACCTCCCCCATTTGTCCTTTGCACAGACATTTACAGGAATTAACCTAGTTACTTAAATCATTTACAAAATGTAGCTTTCAGGAAGATCTCATGAAATGCTGTCATCACTGTTCTGCCATAGAAAGCAAGAATTAATCAAAATTTTATAGTTTTTCAGTGTTGTTGTATGATATCTGTTTCCCTGTGTAATGGCTCCCCCTGGTGTCTATTTGTAGATCAGCATTGTGGAGCTGGAGAAGAGTCAAAGGCAGCAGGAGCTGCTTCAGCTCAAATCCTACAGCCCCTGTGATGGCTCCCCATACAGAAAGAGCCTGGAGCCGCGTTCTTCCATGGACCTCGACTCCTCTAAGCTCGGCCTGTCCTCGGCTCCAGTCCTCAATGGCCTCAGTCCGGAGCTGTCCATCAATGGCACTGGCTCGCCCTGTTTTGACCGGGCTAACACCAAGGGGGAGCTCCTCTCCCGCTACCTGCCCATCTCCCCAGACCATGAGATAGTGCCTGTCACCTCTGATGCCAGGCAGCGGCACCTAGGCTCCTCCTACGCTCTCCCTGACTACACCCGCTTCTCCCCAGCCAAGATCGCCTTGCGGAGGCACCTCAACCAGGATCCCACCTCTGCTCACTTCAGAGGTCTGGGGCTGGCCACACACAGGTTGGTGGGCGCTATAACTTAAAAAGGCTCCCAGTTACCAATGATGAATGTCTTTTTCTCTTTCTTCTTAGCTCAGAACCTGAAGTTCTCCAAGTAGTTAACTAAGAGTCGTAGGCAACAAACATCTAAATAGCTAAAAAGCCAGATTTGCCTATGTTTTTTAGGGGGGAAGGGGGTGGTGTTACCTCTCCACTTGGAGCCAAACAGAGCTGCCCCTCTCCCAACTCATCTGATGCCCAGAATACCACTCCTAAGAGCTCTGAGAGGGTAAATATTTATCTTTCTTTCTGTCTGTACACATGCCCTATTTGTTTGTGTTTGTCTACACACACAGTTTTCTGCTTGCCTGTCTGAATATATGTAGTTTTCTGTCTGTCTGTCGACACACAGTCATTTTCCTCTTTCTCCCTCACTGTGTGTCCCGTATAGGGTGGTAAGGAGAAGAGCCCATCTGTCCAGGGTGACAACACCATCACAAGCCTTCCCATCAGTATCCCTTTAAGCACTGTCCACCCCAGTAAACTACCAGTCAGCATCCCACTGGCCAGCGTGGTGCTGCCCAGCCGTGCTGAGAGACTGGTGGGTACTCGCTCTATGATGACATTTATGAGTTAGACATTTAACTGATGCTCTTATACAGAGAATCTTACAATGACTGAACAGGTAGGGATTCAGTTTCTTGCTCTTGATGGACACATCAGCTGTTGTGGAGTTTGAATCTCTCACCTTCGGGTTGCAGGACGGTGTGTTTAGCCTCTAGGCCGCCTACAACAGACATTGGTGTCCTGCTACAGATAACAGAACATTCACTGATGAAGAATAAGATTGGTGTATTCTCCTTAAGATAAACCATGATAGAGTGATGTAGGATTAACTGCTGTTGTTATATGTATACATTTTGTATCTTAATGAGATGTTTTGATGTTATTTTTATACTATTCCATTGCATGGGCAATGCAACCGTAAATGCATGGGCTTTACATAATGGTACTGTTTCTGTGTTTGTGATTACAGAGGAGTACACCAAGTCCCGTGTCCCAGACAGGTCAGACCAATGGTAAGAATTTCCCCACAATCACCTTATATACATTATCATTGGCATAGGTAGCCTACATAGTGGTGTTCACATATTCCTGAAAGGTCACATGTCACATTATCCCCCTCCACCATACTGTTCCTTGACATTTGTGACAGTTGTACTAAATGTATAGATGATTCAGTTGCATTATATCTATTTTATGTTATATTTAATAATTGACTAACTGTTGTTCCAGTACATCTTCCTCACCTATTTGGTCTCTCTCTAGGTTACTCCTCCAGCTCAGGGCTGATGAATGGAGGTTCCCACCCTGAGGACCATGATGGTGCTTCTTCCTCCCCTCCTCCACACACCAACATGCCTCTGACAGGACTGATGGGCCGGGGAGGTCCCATCCACAGCCCCCCGCACAGCACTGGAGGGGTGCTCCAGTACGCAGACGGACCTCCAAGGATTCTTCCAGAAGACGGGCAGGATCACCAGGCGGGCGAGTCCGACACGGAGCCCCAGGACAGCGAATCACGGCGGAGAATCTTCTTCTCCTCTTCCTCCTCTTCATCCTCGTCTTCCTCTTCGTCAGGCGGTGGAGTCAGCGCGGCTGGAGCATCACGCCTCCACCATCATCCCAACAACTCGGCCAAGCAGGGACACCACAGTAACCATGGAAACCACCACCACCAGTCACCCGGCTCGCACACCCACACGCCCACACACACGTCGTCATCGCACTCCTCTCACAGCCTCGGCTCTCAAGAGGGCCGTAAGCGGGGGAGAAGGAAGCGCAGCTCGGCGGGGGCTGTCACAGCCAGCGCATCCCCAAAGAGGAGGTCGTTCCCTGGGCTCGGCTCCAATAGCCACTCCTCAGGATCGCCACTCAACATCAACTCCATGGTGAGTCACTGGACGCATTCACCAGGATGTCTACAGGTACTTAAAATGGTCCTTAAAACAGACAATCACAGCCTGTAGGTCTTAAATACAGTTTCAGGGCTCTTTCAAATGTCAGAGCTCTTAAACTCTCAGAGCGCTACTTCTCTAGTGAGATATGAAGGGTTTCATTCCAAAACGCTGTTGGTCCACTTGGTAAACATGTTGCTACCTGAAATTTATCAGTATTATGGAAAATAACACAGACGATTTTGTCTGCAGAAGTAGAACTATTTGAACACAATTCTTAAGAACTCACAACTCTAATTGTAAACTGTAATGTGCTTTACATTAAAGTAAAGTAACATTTTGTCAGAGTAGATGTCGGTTTTTTCATATATCTCATTTTGTTATGAAACTCTTTATATTAGCCTAGTCACATTGAACTGTATGTTGATCCACTCTTCTAATGTACACTTTTCATGTTTAATTTTAGTTGAAGTTTTTAATTTTTTAACCGTAGTGGCATTAAAATGGTTTTAGAAAGCCTTACATTTAAGTTGTTGAAGCCTGCACAACAAATGTCACAAATTATTTGGGATCCGGTGCTGAATGTAATATAGATAATGTAATATAAAATGTAAATCATATTGATATGATATTCAATACAAATAGTTTTGTATTCTGATTAGGAGAAAACTGAATAATACACCAGTTATGCTGATATCAGCCCGGATATTAAAACATATTTATTGTTGGTTTTCATGCTGTGTTTGTGTATACGGAGATATTTGTTAGCAGAATGTGAAGGATGAAAATAAACATGTTATCCCAAATCAGACCTCAGCAGATCTGTTATCTAGAATGTGGTGTTCATGTAAGACAGGTTAGAATGACTGTAAAATAGTGAAATCATACTACTTGGATCAAGTTTAAACATACATTATAGTAGTCTGGAGAATTGTCTTGTAAGGTTAGCATTTAATCATTGATAAGTCTGTAACCTTAGCTATTGTAGCTGTCTGTGTCCATAATAATACTGTTATACATTATCCACTGATTGTCCCTCGTTGAAGCCTGTGTCCCCATCATTACGGTCTGGATGTCCTTTGTCCTGACAGGTGAACAACATCAACCAGCCTCTGGAGATTGCAGCCATCTCCTCCCCGGAGCAGTCGAGCCGCAGCCCCTGTGGGCCCGACCTGGACCAGCCTCCCATCCTGAAGAGAGAACGCCCCCTGGAGGTCAATGGGACGGGCCGTTACTCCTCAGCCCCCAGCTCTGATGACGAGGACTCAGGATACCCTGCTGACAGCTCCAGCTCACGGTAATATATATCTGTTGACTTAAATACCAGCGACTCTTGTGTTTCAACAACAGAACTATAATGCCACACATTGTGTTTTGGTCCACTTCCATGCTGAATGCTGTAATTCTGCATAGTCCTTCATTGTTTGTTTATTATTTGGTTGGTCATTGTTGGTAATGTGGTTTATTTTTTCTTTAGAATTGAAAGAAAAATTGCCACTATATCCTTGGAGAGCAGAGATGGACCCAGTAGAACAGGGGATGGTGAGAGAGGTAAGAAACTAAAATTGCATTTGATGAGTAGTTGAAAGGAGGAGGAGGAATGAGGAGTTGAAACGGAAAGCTTTATCTTGCACTTTTTCTGCTTAATGCCAACTGCCAATTCTCTCTTTTTCCACCAGGCAGGAAATCGGGTAGCAGCAGCGGTAACAGCACAGGTAGTGAGGCCTCCTCTTCATCTTCCTTATCCTCTACCAGCAAGTGGAAATCCACCTTTTCACCCATCTCCGATCCCAAGCAGCCCAACTCTGACCTGAGACAGGGGGGCTCTCCCTTCGGCATGGGGGGGTCCAGCCGGGGCACAGACTCAGACTCTGACCACAAACAGCAGCATCAGCAGGTGAGGAAAGGGAGTGATGGAGAGGCCTCCAACTACATCACCCCCAACCCCTTCCTCAGTCAGGAGGCCGGGACCCGGGGTGGAGGCGGCAGTAGCAGTGGGGTGGCCCAGGGAGTCGGTGGGCCGGACCAGCGGCAGGCCCTCCAGAAGCAGAAGGCCCCTCGGGACTGGGAGCTGAAGACCACCAGCAGCCTGGCCAGCCAGAACCTCTTCATCTCTGCCGCTGCCAGCAGTGGAGGGGGCATTTTGAGCGGGAAGGTGGGAGGCAGTCCTGTGGCGGTGTCCTCATCCACAGGGGCCACGGTGGGACAGTACCTGGGGACTCAGTTCCCGCTCGGAGGGGCCTCTGTCTTACAGTCCCTGTTTGGGGCCCAGACAGGCGCACCCACGGTGAGTGGGGCTTCGCGGCTGGTCAACGGACACTCTGCCCTGGGAAGCTTCTCCAGTGCTGGGCTGGCGGGGGGAGCGGCTGGAGGTGAGGATAACTGATGATAAACTGATCTTAATGTAAAGTAGTGTCTTAGACTCAGGATTGTTCAGCTGTTAGAATGAGGTCTTAGTTATAGTCCGGGATCATCTTGATAAAAGAAGAGTGTGAGTCAGTGGGAATGGGCCTGCTAATAGAGCCAGGTAAGTGGAAGCCCAATGCTGCTGTCCATCTGTCCATCTGACTGACAGTTTGACTGACTGACTGACTCTTGGCGCTGCTTTGCTTTGACATTGACTGGCTGCTTGAGAGCTAAAGTTGGAAACACCCTTGGAAAATGCTGCATCCCTAATAGGATGAATGCTTACCACAAGTATAGAAAATACAAGAATCTACAAACAATACATTGAAATAATTTCTCCTGTTTTCTGTGATTGGTGAATTGATAAGACCATGTTTTACAAAACACTATTTTGATGTAATTCTGTGTAGGCCACATTGTTGTTTGTTTATTCATTTTCTGTGGGTGTATCTGTTGGAGATTTATATCAGAGTCATTTCACTAAGACTGGTCCAATTTGCGAAAATGTGTTGAGAAATGGATTTTGCTGATTTGGTTTAGCCTGGTCACAGTGGACTGACTCTGTTTGCTTTCTGTGTGCTTGTCTAAGACTTGCTTGGCGCTATGCACAACCTGGCTCAGTCCCTGCTTCTCTCTTTGTCCCCCTCCCTCTTGCTCTCTTTGCCACTTCTATCTTGCTCTCTCTTCCCCCTCTCTCCACTCTCTTCCCCTCCCCCCTCCCTCCATCTCTGCTGTATGATTTGCAGGTATATTTCACCACGTGGTTCCCTCAGTGTCCTCCCATCAGTTTGGGGCAGCGCTGCCCACCTCTGGAGGCCTCAGCTCCCTGCTCAGTCTCTCCTCTTCCTCTACCTCCTCCCACACCCAGCAGCACACCACTCCCCAACCAGCCTCCACGCGCCTGACCTCCGTGTCCTCACCCCTCCCCCTCTCCTTGTCCCAGGCCCAGCACAGCCGCACCCAGTCGGTCCTGCATAGCCCCTCTCCTCCCACGCTCTCCCTGCCCCCTCCACCGCCCCTGCACAGCGCCCCCTCCTCTTCGGCACCCACACACTCTGAAGCCCCGCCCTCCTCTCGATCAGAATCCTTCCTCTCCTCCCGTCTGTCCCACTCCTCTCTCCACCACCAGAGAGCACAGTCATCCCTCTCTCACTCCATCTCCTCCTCCTCCTCGTCTGCGTCCTCTGCTTCTGTGTCTGCTGCTGCTGCTACCGCCTCCCTCTCTTCCTCCTCTTTGTCAACCTCCTCCTCTCGCCCCTTCACAGTGCACTACTCCCCTCGGCTGCCCCCTCCGCCGCCGGCTAGCAGCTCAGGAGGTGGTGGGGGAAGCATGTGGAGGACTCAGGGCATGCATGGCACCTACACCACCTCCCAGCTCCCGGGCTCCCGACCTAGATAGGGCTGGGGGTGAGGGGAGGGGAGGAGGATGAAGAGGGGGAGGGCGAAGGGCAATCAGAGGGGGGTGAGAGAGAGAGAGACAGAGAGACTGGTAGGGAGTGAGAGAGACAGGATACCTGGTTTCTCTGTGCTCCCACAAGCTGTTGTTCTGTTTGAACAAGGTAAGTCAATACTTGGACTTTAGATTAATATCATAGTGTAAACATTGTGCAAGACGGTGTGTTTGGATTTTGAAAGTGACTGTGTTTAATACTGTTCTGCCATTGTGTTTTTTTGTTTTTTCCCAGCTATTTTGAAGCTATTTGCCAAAAAAGCACTCATGGTATCTTTTACTCTGACCTTTCTTTCAGGTAATTGATGAAATCTACCTCAACCTAAAGTAACCTATGCAAATGGCCAGGTGTGGACCAAGGCACTCTACTCACTCACTGGTGCTTCAAAATGTCTGCACAACCCAACCGCCTCCAAGACCGGCTTCTGTACTGGGATCTCTCACTCACACACACACACACATACACACACACACACACACACACACACACACACCACACCACTATGGTCACCTTGAGCAGAATTCATAGGTACTGGTCATGCGTACATGTGGAGTGGTGGGGAAGAGGTTTTGAGGACTCCTTCAAAGCCTGTGGGACTTGGAGGGAGACATAGGGTTTCTAGTTGGGACCTTTTACCATATGGAAATGAGTACTGGCTGCTGTCCAGCTAGGGCTGGACGATATGGTTGAAATCAATATCATGATAATCATATGGATTTTTCTCGATATCAGTATATATCACGATATGGTTCATGTATGCAAAATCACGTTAAATAATCAAATTAATGTTCATCTCATTGAACTGAATGGTGATGTTAGGTGTGATGTCAAACAAAACTGAAATTGAACTGAAGTTTTTAAGTAAAATTTGCTTGTCATCATCAATTTAGACAGCAGAAATGTGTGTCACGATATTAAAATATCTTCATATCATCACGATATGATTCCACTGAAAGACGATAAACGATAATATTGAATTATCGTCCAGCCCTATGTCCAGCACTGAATGAGCTGTCTGGTTTCACATTGTGGTGCTCTATAGTATGACAGTTAGTATCAGCATTTTTGCCTCAGTCACTATTATAGCATCTAGTGCTTAGTTCAGTAAATTATTTTAAATGATTTAATGTGACATTTTAACAACAGATGTAAGCACAGACAGTTCACCCCTTTGAGCTGCATCTCACCAGGTGCCAGGTTCCCTCCAATTTTCACCTCACACTCCTGCATGTGTACATACACACACACACGCGCATACACACACACAGACACACAGACCAGTCCGCTGAACTCTGCTCAGATGTCATGCAGCTGTGCCTCTCTGCATGTGTGTGCTCTCTTGTCTCCGTTTTCTTCCTTCAATGAAATGAAATATGTGTGACAAAGCATTTGACTATTAAACAAGATGAGGAACTTAGTGTTTTGGTCTAACTTCACACTGGATAGTCCATTATAAGATACAGTTACACATGTAGCAGAAGATGTACAGGTCCAGGCTGGTTTGTTGGCAACCATTAAACTCTGATAATGTTGATAATTCACCATATCTTCAAATTTAATATCTAGAATGAGATGAAAATGAAAAACTAATTTAATTCACAAGTCCCTTAAATTCTAAGCAAAGAGGTACAAAAATATGTATTTTTTATCAAGTTTAGCATTTCAAATACTGAACTGAACTGTCTTGGCCACACTTGTTGGCATCCAAAACTTTAAATTTTCCTTCGCAGCTAAATTGATCAAAACCAATTAATTTAACATTCTAATAAGTGTTGCAAACTGTCTCCCATTGCAGCGATGAGTTGTAAACACCACTTCTCTTTTCTATTTGGGTTTAAAGCTTTTTTGCATGACAGCTCCTCCAGTGCATCTCAGTGGGTTGTCATGCATTGAGCAGATTCTAAGCCAAAGCACTGGAGTGTTGTGTAGCATATCTCATCTCAATGTTTACCTAAATGTCAACATTATCAGTGATTAAACATACACAAACACAAACCCAATGCTGTCACCTTCCAACTGCTACCCCCAGGGATTCACAGTGTACCTTTCAGTGACTTCATCCTGATTAATTTTTCCATTGAAGCTTGTGAGCAAATTTGGCTGGCGGAACTCACTTAAAAGTACACTTTACTTAGCATTAGGCAATATACAGCAGTTGGAGAAAGACCATTTTGGGATTGTTTGTCAGCTGGGAGCATGAATGCTACGGCAGCCATTGACATGTCCAGGCATGCTACACTACTTTAGATGTGGGGAGTGCATGTAAGAAAATAGAGTAGAGTCCTTCAAAAAGGAGGTAGGAGGTTTAGGTCTTTTGTGACAATAAACTTGTCCTGGCCATATTTTACATTCTCTAATTGAAATGCTAAACTCAAGGTAGAAGAATGTCGAAGAACATGAAATTGAGAATCAAACAAGACCCAGAAGTTTTATACATTTCAGCCTGTTTTTGAAAATATGGTGAATTAGTAACAAAATGTCAAGGGGTGCTGATAATGCTGAGCAGAGCTGTCAAACGGTGGCAGTGGCAGTCTGGTGAGCATAGTAGTAGTCGTTTTGTTTATTCAAGAAAAAAGACCCAATGAAATCCATTTTATGAGATAATGCTCTGTGTAGTACCGTACTGTTTGAGTGAACAATGTTAGCTACTCTCTGGTAAAGAAATAGAAATGTCCACTGTTGTTCTAGGAATTGTGGCCACAGTTGTTGAAGTTTAGTTGAGCTGAATCCAGGTATAAAAGAATTACAATGAAAACTGGATCTGCTGTAAAACTGTAGATCCAAAATCATTTCTGCAATTATTGATAGTATTGTTTTTTTAAGCTGTCGATTTGGTTTATCACACTACTATGTGGGACCGCAGCAGAGTATCTATACATTCTTAAAAATGCAGGAATTTTAAACTCTTCTTAAGCTAAACTTGTTCATATTTATCCCTGCTGCTGGGAAAATGCAGTTGTAAGCAAATATATGGGACTCAAATGTTGTATGTGGACACGCATACGTGGAGTTATACTGCAGTTAGTTAACACACACACACGCACACACAGACTCATGCATGCATATCCTCACACACTGGGAATACAAAATTAACCATAACCACGACAAACTACTGGACTGTTTTCACACCTTTTTGTTTGCGTTTTATTATGTAATTTGTTTTTGTAAACAATGTTTGTACTGTGAATGGGATTCATTCTCGGACTGTATAATTGTGTATAATTTAGATTATTATATTTATGCTGTCAGTCTCTCCATTTGTTTTGGTATTTGTTTTTCTTTTAATATTTTTTTTTTTTTTTTTTTATCCTGAAATGTGTTGACAGTGTAGAATGCAATAGTGTGTGTACTTGACTCACAGTCTGAAAACAATGGTGCTAACTTTGGACTGTGCCTGATCTTATTTATTCTATATTGAAAACATCAAAAACAAATCGAATACTTGGTGCTGCTTGTACACAGGGACATTTTTAATGCCTTTTACTGGCATTTCCTTTCTCATATTTAATATGCTATTGTTTGTTTGTTTCAAAGCCTAGTGTACAACTGTAGACACCACGTTTCGATAAAACTACTCTGCAACAGCTGGCTCAGAGTCAAATTAAACAGGTATGAGGCCCTCAGTAGATGTTTGTCATGCAGGAGTTTTAAAAGTACAGCCAATCCCCTTTTGCTCTCAAAACTGTGCTACTTGTACTTGTTTGTTAGTGAACAAGACACACTGTTTATGTACATATGTTTTTGTTTGTTTTTCTTTGTATGTCTGTCTTCATCATAAAACAGAAAGGTATATTATATATATAAATATATAAGTAAATTGGAAACATCTACATTTGGGGGGGTGGGGGGTGTTTTGGTGCTGGCATTGTGACCCTTGAACCCTACCTGTTAAACAGGAGAGGCTTGAAGCCACGGAGAGCGGAGTATTGCTACCACAGGACCTTAACAGAGTAACAGCCTAACAGCATGACACACAGCGCCTGTGAGATACACACCACACAAATAGAAACTCAGACCTTGTGTGTGTATTTATACACAGATACGGAGATGTGCTGTGGTGCAGCGTGACTAGATTCCAGCACTAGTACTGTTATCAGTTGTATCAGATGTTTTAATGTTTTGGTTTTTCTACCGCCCCAGACTGCGGGAAAAATGGTGCTTTTTTCCAAACCACAGCAATTCAGATTTTACAAACAAAGTCTTTTTTGGTGCATAGAAAACTAAATCTCAACCTCTCATACACACTGTCTACCCTGGGATGTCTTATTGAAAGGGCCTTCCTTGTAATGTGAGCATACTGTGTAAGCATAACGGCAAGAGACATTCTGATGTAAAACACTTGTACAAGTGTGGATCACTTTGTTGGGAGTTAGAGCAACCAAGCTTCATTTTTTCTGATTGTCATTTTAAAATTGTCATTAACAGAAGACAAGATGCAGGATTACACTTCAGCTCATTTGGTGTGTGCTTTTTTTTTTTCATTTGCCAATGTGTGTCCAAGGGAAGATTAGACTAATCAAAGCTTTATAGTAAAAATGCTGTCCTGTAGACTCGATTGCTCTGTGAACACAAACGTGTTTTTCATCTGCGAGTTTTAAGTGAAAAGAGGAAAGTCATTTGCTCATGTTAGAACATAACCAGAGAGGCAACAGTCCTTTTGTTACCAGCACTGAGAGGTCTTTTGTAATTGTTATTGTTGACGCTGTTTTAATTTTCTTATTCTTGGTGTTTGATACAATTGCAGTTGTTATATATTATGCTTTTAATTGTAACTTAAGATTCCAATCAATTTTTAATACTACTAGTCAGACAGACAGCACGGTGCTCTCCTTCACTTAAAACAAGGAAAATGCAGCTATTGATAAATACTACTCCTCTCCTGTTGTGCTGCAGAGAGGTCTGGTTTAATAATCTTCAACACAAGCTTGCTTGGTGGCTTTCTGATGTCCCATCTGACCTGTAGACTTCCTGTACTCTGGAGGGGCGGCGTCATGTATGTGTGAGTGAGAATGCTGTGTGGAAATGGCAAATATCATTACCTGCGTTACAGATTTCAACCGATTTGCTTCATTGTAGCTACTTGTATAATCAGTCAAAGGGATGAGGTGCTGATATTCAAGTCCTTTGGCGTATATGCACGATTTGAATCTAAAGCTCCTATGCAGTTCTCCAGCCTGCTCCATCCTGGTACAGAATTGGTAGATAATCTGTGAGAGCTTTGCAGTCGAGGCTGTTTACTCTAAATCCGGCCAAAGGTCTTACTCAGGAACTTCTCAGATCGCTTGAAATGATGTAACACTTTTTTTTTTAAACTACTGCATGTCACGAATCTATCTACCATCTTGTGAAGTCCCTCTCTCCCTCTCCTATCCAACTCAGGACCAGGACGGGTAACCTGAAAATTGGACCTTGGTGCTCTCAGCTGACAAATTGCCTTAGCGATGTGTTCACCTGTCTCCTCAGATCATTTCTCACTGTCACATACATCCAGCCTCTTCAGCAAAATCCTGCTTTATAAAGCTTTATACATCAGTCTGATCTTAAGAAGCTGTGGAATGGCTACAACTTTCAGCATCTTCCTCCAATCACAAATGCCTCTGTCTAGATCTGTGTCTCTCTGAGAAGGATGTTCAATGTCCTTTTGTTGTGATCTCTCCCTTTACATGGGGGAAACTCAATGAAAGACAAATGTGATCAATGTATAGCGATCTCTGATTGGTAAAGCCAGGGCAGGTTTGAGGTGCAATAACGGCAAACCTACTTTCCAAAAGGTCCTGGGTTTTCATGGAAAAATTCTTGCTGTTTGGTGTTGGTGCTTTTATCTTAAGATGTTATAATGACAAATGGAACTGAGATGTTTTTTCTGCTTTTTATGATTATTAATAAAAAAAAAAATGTTTCGTATAATATTGTATTTAATTCTGTTGTGCATGTTGAGAATTATGTCTGACTGCAGTTATTTCAGTCTCAGTGACTGTTTCTTCTTAGCGGCAGAATAGCACATCATAACTTTGACCAAAAATGGGCTGATGTGTTTTGTTGTGAAATTCACTGTCTGTAGTGGAGAATGAATGTAATGTCTCAGACAAAACCAGCCAACTAGCTTAGTTCCCCTGGGAAATGATCGGGCTGCACTTTATAAATTAATACTGCTTTTTTTTTTTTAAGATTTATTTTAGGCATTTTATTTGACAGAGATAGTGTGAGAGAGAGACAGGAAGGTATGGGAGAGAGAGAGAGAGGGGAGGACATGCAGCAAATGACCTCGGGCTGGATTCGAACCCCGGGTCGCTGCAGGAAGGACTGAGCCTTATATGGTACGCACTCTACTCGGTGAGCCACTGTGGCGCCCCCATGAATACTGCTTTTGATTATTTTGATTATGTATCATAAAGCCTTTGAGCTGGTTCTGGCCCTGGACCCAGTAAAAATGTCCAATATAGTTTTGGCTTAGGTCCGACAGCCCAACATGGTTGAATATAGACATCATCTGTTATATCAAATGCAATATTCACACAATGTTAAAGTGGGTTACTAAATTTACACAGTAGGAATATGCATATTAAGTGAAAGATTGATGTCTTCCATGTCAGTTTTGAGTTAAAACGCAAATTCTAGATTTCAGGATGATGTGCTACCTGCCAAAATGTTCCACAAATATTGTCTTGAGAATACTTTAGAGCCATTAGAGAATGATAAACAATTCCTGTCATTCCTCAGGAGATTTGTGAATCCGTACAAGAATGAGCCTTGACTTTATCTCTTGGCATCCACTGCCACTGAACGGCTCGGAGACCTTGATTGTCTGCAAAACAAGGCTGCAGCTGTGAGATTTCTCTATTAAAGCAGGTCCGAGAGCAGTTCCTGGTATCTGGATACCAACAGCATCAGATGAAATAAGGCTACATTGTAATGTTTATAAAAAGAAGGTCGTACAAGATGCAACAATGAGTTCAATTGGCCATTTCACTGGATGCTCTTTATTATGCACTCTTCTCTATTATTCTGAAGTGCTAGGTGTATTGTAATTGCAGTGCAAGCGCAATATATATTTTGTGATCTCATGCAGCCAATTTCACCTCAGGATCTCTGATTAGTTTGATTGCTGCGATGAACAATAGCATTTACTCTCAACTGTATCCCATAAATTTTAACAATACACATCTTTATCAGATGAGTTTGAAACTGCGGAGTTAGAATAGTTAACAACACAACACCTCTGATCTTCTAGCCTTGAGCACTGAGACACTTGAACACCTGTTTTTTTTTTGCTCAAGACAATGAAAGGCTTGTGAGAAATGTATGTCCATTCAATCTATTCCTCCCTTCATACGGATGTCTTTCCTCACAGCCATTAGTCTGAGTCTACTGACGTAGGGAGGTTAGGTGTGTGTCTGAACGAACAGAACTCCCGATTGTTTGCCTTTCTTCCCCCCTATTCCCTTGTGTTATCTCAGTTAAACCCTAAGATTAAGAGCATGCTGTTCCAGGAGGTAGACAGCACCTTACAACGCGGCAAACATGCGTGCTGAAATAGTATCGCCGTCCAACTCTTCAAGGACACACAGTATTCCGCAGCTATTTTGGCAGGTTGTTCCCCATTTGGTGAGAAGGGGTGTGGGATCATATAAATCCCATCCTCTGAGCTTGACCCATCCAAAACAAGTGATTGAGAAAGAACTGACCAGACAGACAGGCAGACAGACATAAAGACAGCGGAGTATGTTGGTTGTGTATGTTTTCTACTGTGCGGCGCTGATGCTGCACTGGACCAGGGAGTGTGTTCCCCTGCAGGTCTCAGAGAGGGATGGCCTTCATGGACAGAAGCTGGTCCCAGCCCCAGACCCCCCAAGGACAGGTCAGCACACACACACAGCTAACTTTCTCGAAATTAGTGGATTGACATGAATATGCTCTATGCGTGTAATTTTATGCATTTTGGTGTGATTTTGTAGCTTGTGCATTAGTCTCTGCAGTTTTGACGATAACCCCTTCGTAAAAAGAGGCTCCCTGTTTAATAGTCTCTATCCTCGGGACTGCTCATGTGATTTCTGTGTTTATTATTGGGCGAGGGTGATATCAAATATTTGCTTTAATATGTGTGCAGAATGCTGTTTTTCCATGCATGATATAATTTTTGTTGTTTTTCCTATTCAATCTAAGGGGATAAGAGAAGGCCCCGCCACACGATGGATTCCGTAGAGATTGGAGATCGTTTCGGAGTCAAAAATGCAGATTATGCCCCCTCGTCAAAAGAGACGTTGTCAGACACCACAGTTTCTCATCACCTCCCCGATAACGCACCGTGCTTTGAAAGTTCACAGGGTCATGACGAGATTCTGGACGACATATTTGCAGTGTTGCGTGAAGGTTGGGGGAAAGAGGGTGAACTGACAAACAACAACCTGACCCAGTTTGGAATCTGCACAAAAGCTGACGGTTCATCAGGTTTAGTCTTATCAGAGCTTGCTAATGCAGCAAACAGAGACCAGACAAAGGGACTGAATGTTTTGCACCCAACCAAAGGTACTGGTGCTCCCTGATTGCTATCAGCTCACTTTGAATTGTCTTTTCATGTGTTTTCACGTGTATGTACATGTATGTATATTTTATGCAACGTTTGTTTTCTCTGTCAGAGCTGTTGGCTGAGGCCGTAGGGGGAGGAAGGCTTGTATTGACCCTTGACCTCCCACAGTCTCCCCTGCTGAAGCTGAACCCCATACTGCTCTTGGCATTTGGAAGCCCCCTCGCAGCAACAGACCTGGGCGTCACTTTCACTAGTCAGTCTCTGCACCCTAACACACAGGTAAGGCCTTGCCAATATGTGAACATTGCATGAATAAAATGCAATCCTAAAATTTTCTCGTGTGAATTTGTTGGAAATACAACAGTTTGCATTTCAAAAGATGCATACCAAGGTACCAAACCTGCAGATTTCAGACTTGTTGAAGTAAATGACCTACACATTGTGCCCCACACAGGCCTTCACCCAACAATTCATCTTGTTGTCCTTCCTAGGCCGCGTGCATTTCAGAAGGAACACAGTACATTATCTTGACAGGAAAGGCATCAGACGGCAGTGTTAATCAGAAATGGAGGTTATCTGTTGAGGCAAAATCCTCTGATGCAGGTAAGATATGGACATTTCTCATTTTCCTCCTTGGTTCATGTGCACTCCTCCTCTTTGCAAATATATTTCCACTCTTTGCAGGGCAAACGCTACAAGAAATCCTTATTGGTGGAGAATCGGGAAGTAACACCAGCATGACTCCACTTCTGCTTTTCTTGTCGGACAGAGGAACTGATCTGAGGTTGCCCTGGCTCTCGTGTTCCCTTTTCAGATTTTACCAGGCTATAGTCAAGAGTAGTGCTCTAAAAGGCTATACTGTTTTTGAATTGTCTTCCTCAGATCTGCACAAGTTCCAGGTTCGTCCCTGGGCTCCTCAGAGACTTTCTCCTTCCTTTGTGAGCTGCAGAAGTTCCTGGGTGATGTCCTGACTCAGGATCGCCCTGAGTCCACTCCAGTACAGCTGGACTCCTTACAGTCCCTGCCCCCCCTGACGCTGGGCTTATCCTCCAGTGAGACCCTCCTGGTAGGACTGCTCAACTCCTCGGCCCCCACCATCTTCTCCTTCCCCTCGCAGGGCTCGGTGCTTAAGGTGCACCGCGGCGAGCTGGCCCTGACTCCTGCCCTGTTAGAGGTGCTCAGGCACAGGCTGGAGCAGGCCGTGGGGCAGATAACGGACGTAATTAGGGAAGAGGAGGTGGGTCACAGGGCCATGGAGAGGCTGGGACGGCTCAGAGCACTCAGTACATTTCCCAAGGAGGAACCGCCAGCAGGTGATCTGAAGTCAGCCTCCTATAAAAATAAGCATTCAAGACTTTGTAGAACTACACCAGCATTTAATTTCATGCGACAGATGTGATTGAAACCATAACTAACAAAATCTTTGTGTTTAAGTAAGCTCACCTGACAAAAATTGGGATTTCTTTGGTATCTAGAACATGTATTACCACTGTGTGATTTCTGCTTCTGTTTACTCTTCCACAAACCAGGAGAGAGCCAATACCGCGCTTTCCTCCTGCTGAAGGCCCTGCAGACAGTGGGGCGTGCTTACGAGGTGGAGAGAGGACTGCGGGCCACCAGAGCAGGCCAGGGCAGCCCGGTGAGGGGCAACCTGTGTGGGCTGCACAGCCTCACCGTGTCCCTCGAAAAGTATTTCGTCGCCCCGGACACTGCCACCATCAACTACTGCCAAGGCGTCTGCGATTTCCCCCTGACCAACGTGAACAGCCACGCCGCCCTGCTGAACGTCCAAATTCAGAGTGGCAAGGTGCTGGATCGTCCGCTGTGCTGCGTGCCTGTGGCCTACGAAGACCTGGATGTGGTGGAGCTGAACGATGAAGGGACTCGTCTCTGCATTAAAGCCGATTTGGTGGCCAAGGAGTGTGGATGCCGCTAAAGGCATTTTCTTCTGTGTTTTCGCAGTTTACTTCTTTGGGATAACAACGATTCAATGCGGCTTGTTTAGTGGATGGAAAGCCTCAGTTAATGTATTTGTGCCATACAGGATTAATACACTGGTAGAAAACGCATGCTTTAACTCAGAGAGGCCTGTTTATTTGCTTGTAAATAGTTAATGTATTTCAAGTAGATGTGCACAGCACAATGTTTCTCACTTTTATAAATAATCAGGTTCATGGAAATCAGAAACATTTGTGTTCCGAGATGCTTTTCACAGTTCCAGTAAACAGCTCTTTGATATAATTCTGTCATCAATACATTTTCTTGTTGTTATGTGAGAAGATTTATAGTGTTATCCATTTTTAGCTAAGTGGTTCTTTTAAAAAAGGAAAGCCGTTGTTTCACCAGGGTAAAACCCTTGACGTTACTGATAACGTTATTTAAAACTGTGTTTCAGTATGGTGCTAAGTGATTTTTCTAAATTAGTTATAATAAAATGTAGATTTAATCAAGTCTCATCATTTTGAGTGATCTAAAACATGTATTAAACGTGATAAGGCTTCTAAATGAGGCAAATTAAGTTCATATTAACTGGCTTTCTCCAATCTCCACAGTACAAAGTAGAAAATGTCTAAATGTATCATTTCATTTTCTTTATATTATTAAACACAAAGCATACTACCACAACCATTTGTTTGTACTCCTCAATCTGAAGCCTGTGGTCGTTGTTACAGATGTTGCCGACTTCTATCTTTTGACTTTTCTTTCAGCAGCCGTATCACATATCATTCTTTATTTCTGGGTTTCAGGATTCTTTTTGGGCCGATTGGCTTTTTTCTTCTTCTTATCACTCCGAGTTCTTCAGATCCCCAGCTCCACCACAGGAAACTGTCCCACATAGAGCCCTGGTGGCAGAATGTAAAACCACATCAGAATTCAGAAGATGAAAATATCTTTGTAAATCCAATGATCTATTAGACATTCACTCCAGTGATTAGATTTTACATTTTGCGTTTACATTTAGAGCACATAGCAGGTACAAACTGGGACAAAGCACAAAAGCTTCAGTCTGTATTAGAATGTGTTCAATTTGATCCTGTTTATGTGTTTTGGATAAAAGCCTATACCTATAGACCCATAGACAGTAGCCTACCTGAATAATGGAACCATCTTGCACACTTCCAAAGAAAGACATTATACCCAGGTCTGTCTCCTCATAGAAAGAATTCAGGGCATCTGGAAAACAAAATGTAACAGTGAAGGCTTGTTGGCGTGAATGGAGGAGAGTTTAAGACTGTGTATCGGCCCTACAGCGAGGTATCTTGAAATGAATTAAACAAAGCACAAACTGAGTCAAATGTGTTAGAAGCAGAAGATATTACTGCAACAGCACTGACAGAAAAACAAGAAAACTTTCCATCTGCATTAGATATACAGTATAGCTTGTTTGGTATTCTTCTAGGCAAGGAATTCCATTTGTCTGCTATGGTTTCTCTGTGGGGAAAGTGACAATTTTTCTCATCATTATCATGTTTTACTACTCACCATGGAATTCATTCACACCTGAGCTCACAACCGCTATGACTAGAGCCAACACTAAGCAGCGGTTCATTGTGAATCCCTTCCATGGGTTTGGAACGTCACTCAGACTTTGGATGGACAGAATCCGGTCATAAGACACTATAGGGATAGACAGAATAGTCAGCTGTATGGAGCATTACATACAATGTAATGTAGTTATCATACAATTCAATTGGTTGGTAGTTTAGGGTGTAGGCATGTCTTACTTTTGATGCTTTCAGATGATTTAGTTCCAGCTCTTGTTTCTAAAGTCCTGTAGGTTGAGGTTCCAGTTTAAATTTGCATCCAAAATGAAATAAAAAAGTTAAGACAAAGTATCCCAGTTTTATAATGCATAAAAACAACTGGATATCCAAGTCTTTGCAGAGTGCATGTGTCCGCAGTGCCACTTGCACGATCAGTCTTGTAAAACGTGTGTCATAGACAGCCTAAAATAGGCACCTGCTCCTCGTAGTTGGAAAATACCCGAATATGTTTACAATGAGTTCCATGTTTAGTTATATATATGCACCTCTACATAGAAAGAGAAAGAAACTTACCTGATTTGAACATTCACAGCAGTGTCTTCCCACAGAACTGAGGGTTAGTACTGCTGTGTTGATGATGATTTCTGTTCTGTAAGAGCTGGAGAGAGTGTCATGCACACCCTGCACCATATTCCTTTGCTGCTTGATTGGCAGGCACAGATGACAGCTGTTGAAAAAAGAAAAATGACATTCATGGTGAGTGCTGCTGATACTGTCGATACTTGGCTGCAGCTAGGCTACAGGCTCTGTTGATATGAGGAATATAGATGCTAGATTAAATAAAATAAATGAAACTTTAATGGATTTACAATTGCTTTTGTTAATGTAATAGTTTTGTGCACTTGTACTTATTCAAGTATTTTTTTTAAGTTAGTAATTTTTTATTTATTTATTAGTTATATAGCTATATATATATATATATATATATATATATATATATTTTTTTTTTTTTTAAACTCCCTTTATCCAGGGGAAATGGACTGAGCATGCTTGCTCTTTTCCAGCCATGCCCTGCTGGAGAAGAGTAAAATAAGAGGCATTCATTTCCACACATTTGCACCTGGAGCTGCCCAGTACTACCAGTCAGTGTTGGCTCACTGAGCAGCCCCACTGGAGCAGTTTGGGGTTAAGTGCCTTGCTAAAAGGTTCCTTGACAGCAGTTGGGGGAGAGCATTACTCATTCATTTTTCCCCACCCACATTTTCCCCAGACAATCAGAGGTTTGAGCCGGCAACCTTCCAGTCAAGTAGGGAAGTAGGGAACCCCCTCATTCAGCATATTCTAAATCACATCAGTACAGAATACAAAGTTTAGAGGCTCTCCATAAGCATTGACCGAAACTGACCAACCATAAATTGGGCAATTGTGGTACCATTAGCAGTGAACCGTCAGTCAGCAAAGCAGAAGTGAATCTGGCTTTACTTTAAGAGTCTAGTTTAAACTCTATGTTCTCTCATCCTTTTTGCATCGCACAAGGATCACTGTGATCCTTCTTACCTTTTATACAAGAGAACATGTGATCCGATCACATGTAACTTTTACGTTGAGTACATTTTTAAATTAGCTACTTTTTACTTTTACTCAAGTAGATTTTTACACTAGTAACTTACACTTAAGTAAAGTAACAGTTCTTATAGCCTAAGTGAGTATGGCAGTTTAGTACTCTTTCCACCTCTGAAATAGACTATTAAAATAGGCATTGGCACCGCATTTACATTAAATATTCAATGACAATGGCATGTGTGTATGATAGGTTTACATTTCAAATGGTTTATTTTATTTTCTTGCTTAAGTAGCCTAATTTAGTAAATGGATTAATTAACTGCGTCATATTTTCACTGCTATACGTCATGACCAACAGGACACTCCCCTCTGTCAAATACTGCTTCCTGCCCTCTCAATTATCACTTGGCGAGGAGAGGCAAGAGCGGTCTGCGGGCGTGGACGTTGGCCGGATGGTTAAATCCAACCTACAGACGATATTGAATAGCCATTGTTTTGTTAGAGAAAAAGAGAGAAACTTATCCGAGATGCCAGTTATTGAACAAACCAGTAATAAACCTGAAAGTGAAAGGTATGTTGTCGTAATTGTTGGGAATTAAGGTTAGCTAAGTTTCAAAACCGCGGCCTACATACGAGACATAGGATATTTCCTGGATTGGTACAATTTCTGTATTCCTTGTTTACGACCTTCTCTTTCAAAATGATGTTACCAACACATATCCCAGCGTTTTTGTAGTACCTTTACTAAATCGTGTGAAAGGATTGTGAATTGATATAACCTTAAATTACAGACCAGTAACCTAGATCGGGCAACACTTAATCGTTGAATATTGGCATCCAGCAAATAGACAGCATCCGATAGTCAACGTTGCTGTGGAGGCTCTAGCTAGCTACCTAACGTTAGCTAACGCGTTAGCTAGTAGCAGAGTAAATTAAATGCGCCAACTAGCTAATGTAAGTTAGCCAGGAGCAGCTAGTATGCTATTGACAACAAAGCTTTTTATAGCTATGGTTTTCCATGTACTCGGTATAAACAACGCCTTCTTAACCGGGTAATTTCTCGCGTCAGTTGAGTTTGTTGGTTTAAATAGCTAGATGGATTACTGATTTAAAATTACGTTAGCTAACGGCTAACGACGTTACAGTACGAGTCGGATGTTTTCGAACATTCGCTGCTGCGACGAAAACAAGGAATGTTATTAACACCACGTCATTTTAGTTCAGCTATACCCTTGAACCAAACATGTCGTGAATTTTACTTGCATCTTAACAGAATATGTGATTCACAAAACATGTCGTAGCTTGTTGCTAACCAGCCTAGTTACCTTGATAGCTCAATAGATGATTTGTGGCTGGCTTGCTTGTTTTTTTCCATTTCGCCCTCGGGCTCAGGTGCTAAGTCACCCTGAACCGTAGTGGAGTAGATGGACACCACTTGGTTTAGAAAGGAGCAATCGACCGCAATGGTCAATCGACATTTACGATAACATTTGTTGTGTGTTGATCTGATTTAGTGTGATATTAACCATTGTGGTATTATTTGCAAGATAGTGGACTCCAATGGTTAAAATGTGACAAGATGGCTTGCTTGCTGGGTCAGTTCCCGCTGAGTGCGTAGCACTGATTGACTCGAAATGAGAACGCAGTGGGGTTTGAAGCTTGGGAATGTAGGTCATGATTGAACAACATCTTGAGCTACTGCCCAGGTGTTTTTACTGTTTGTCATCCGTCAGGTCTTGACAAGATATTGGTTTAGGCTGTTAGTCTAGTTTTACAGCCTTGTGCAATTTTTGGAAATTTCCACTGCACTCTGCAGGGGAAGCAGACTAAGGGGATTTTGAATCCCTGATGACATCTTGCACACCAAGAGCCTAGGCTTTGACATCCTCTTTTTCTAGTAGACGTGAAATTATCATTCTATCTTTTTCTGTTAGTGATTTTGGCATTATTACTACCAGCAGATGTGTGTAGATGCTCTTATATAAGTATTTTGATACAGTGGCAGCCCATGCTTAGTGTTTGTATAAAATGAGTTTAAGGATTATTCATGGCCGCTGCAGTTGTTTGTTTTTCTTTCTTAAAGCCAAAGCACTCTTTTTCACCAACCGGTGCCTCTCTTAACTGACCTCACAGTTACTGATTATGTGAACTACTTTGATGTTAGAGTATCATAGCACATTATCCACCACAAGCCCCTAATTTTCCTCTAATAGCCTATTACATTTGTGTTAGGATATATCTCAGAGATCAGTGTTTGTTTGTTTTTATCCCATCTTGGCATCATATTCACATGGAAAAGCTTCTCTTACGTGAGCAGAAGCTCCCATGTGACCAGAGCAGCTGTCTTAACCAAGATAACCATACTCATGAATGTGCATAGCTGCCTACTGTGGGCATGGGGATTTCAAGGAATGTTGTTAACGGCACTGAGAAGTTTATTGAAAGCCTTGTGGCGTCTTTTAGTTTGAATGCAGTGCAGATGGAGTGCAAAGCGGCAGGGTTTTGTATAAGAATGGTACATGGCTGTTATCTGGCAATGGGATTTCAGGAGAACATCATGTGCCCATTACTGTTAGTTTTAATTTACCCTTAATATAACAGCATGACACCTATGCCTCACATGATCAGGAAATAGGTTGGATATTGCATATGGCTTGGTTGGGCTGAGCTATATAGGTGACAATGGTTCTCATTTGGTTTTCACACGTCTGCTCCACATATAGCACAGCAGTGCCGTTTGCGTAAGCGTGCATCTGCGAGAGTGTTAGAGTCACGGTGGCAGCAGTGCTGCTGCTAATGGGTTTTGTTCCCGACAGGAGCTCTGAGAATAGGCCTACTCTCAACACAGTAAATGCAGCCCGCCACACACACACACTCTGACTCACACACACACACAAGCTAGACTAATTCTATAGAACACACTGACTGGCCTCTGAATCAAAATGGCTGGTCTGGCTCAGTGAGTTGTGTAAGCTGGTGTTTCTCCCTGCGCTGTTGTTAGTTAGTGTAAAGCGGGCAGACACAGCAGTGCAGGACTAAAGTAGGCTAATGGCTAGACAAACAGAATTAACCTGTTTCTCTGATAGCTGTCCCCGAGGAATTATGTGACACACTAAGCTTAAAGTGATGCTAGAGAAACCAAGGCACACACAAATCAATGTTTGTTTCAGGAGGTTTGAAGTTACTCTTCGTAAATGAAAAATTCATTTTTCCGCTGGGCAAAGTGACAAGGATCGTATCCAGTCATGTACCCTCATGCACATTCCTCTTGCTTACTCATAGTGATGAATGGGGGAAGTGAAAACATAATTTGTCACTAGGGGTTCTAGTGAATTTGACTGAAAGTGGGCACACACAGTCATTTTAGTTTTAATGAGTCATCAGTGATGACAAGCCAACACAGGCTGGTGTTCAGTGGTGATGTAACATAAACCAGACCTAGATCCTGTCCGTTACTCATTATACACAAGTAAAGTGTTCCTTTTTATCATTAATCAACATGTTGTGCAAACTTTTATGCTTTAGACAGTGATATATATATATTACTTATTGAACTTCAACCCCCGGCCCTGTATGTGGTTTATAAGAGTGCTCTCACCTAATTTTGGACAATGTTTTACTACAATTTCTGAGATGAAGGGCTCATCTTAACGTGTGACACAACTGTGCTGTGTGATTGTGGTTTTGGTCTGTAGTTGGTATTTCTACCTCGAGTGAATCCTCCACTGATAATGTCTCCATTCGTGTGTGTGTTTGTTTCACCCTCCAGTATCTCCAGTCCCAGGAGGTGCTCCCGCTGTTGCAGTAACCCGTGTCCGGGGCCTCTGTGGTGCTCCTGATGCCCCTCTCCCACCCCTGAAGATCCCAGGTGGGCGAGGGAATGACCAGCGGGATCGCAATCTTTCAGCTAAGCTATTCTACTCTGTGAGTTCAGCCACTTTTTTCATTTAACCTCTTCTACCCTTTGTAGGGGTGTGTGTCTCTCCTTCTGAGACCAGTTCAGTATGCATCTCAATCCAGAATCGATGATTCAATGCAGCCAACATAAATTTTAAGAAGCCAACAATTCAATCTGATTTGATTCAGAGCTGTCTCGGTGCGGTGTGTTGCGATGTAATATGATTTGATGCGGTAAACGGTTCCATTTTACTTCTACCATTGTTTTACAACTGGTTGTTTAAATCAGTTCTGTCAGAAATATCAGAAATATACATTAATATGGTGTCTTTCACATTCTGATGACCATGATAATATCCTTTTTGGATTTTTGATCATAGAACAAAATCACTCAACTCAAAATAATCCTTTAAAACGGGCCATTGTTTAATCGCAAGTCCATGGCGTCTCTGGGTCAGGAGATTAGTAGTGCTACCTTTTTATATTTCACTGCTCCATGACAAGTTTTACATATTGCCACACTTTTACTGACAGACGACCTCATGGACTCGGAGGCAGAGACACACACAAGGAGTAAATTACATTATTAGGTGCTAAAATAAAAAAATCACACATCTATCATATATGGCTTTACCAGGAGAAGTCTGCATCGATTTTAGGTACAGTTCCCTCCAAACTTCTGCCCAATACAAGCTGTTTGAATCGATGAAGCTGTATTTTACACATTAATTCAGGCATATTGATTTGAATTGTTACACCCTTAGTCAAGCTACTGATGTCATTGTTTTGATATACTACTACTCTAAATCAAAGTAGGCCACATTTTTGTAATGTTTGAATGAAACTGTAAGGCTCATCCTCATTGATAGAGGCACACAGAGTACTGTACTTGTTTATTATCTTTATGGTATCGAACTTGACACAATCGCTTTTTTTCCCTAGATGACTTCACACTCAGGCATACCCTGTGTTGTATCATTGCCGTTTCAGACACACTGTTCTACAGCTGTTGTTTTTTTATTTTATCTGGGTCACAACAGTTTCCTTGGACAGGTCTATGTTGTTTTCCTAACTGTCATGATTTCTTTTGTATTTAATCAACTTAGACTAATTTATCATCATTTTCAACTCGCAGACTAATGCTTTAAAAATTCTTAGCTCTATTACATCCTGCATTTAATTAAATTTTACCATGATATCTATTTATTATGTATCTGTTGAATGATTCTTTTCACTTCTGTATATTCCTCTTTTCTAACTGTTTGCTCTCCTGTTCCTCAGGATGCTCAGTTGCTGGTTCTTGAGGAGCCTCCCCCTGCCAACGGCAGAGTGCGCTTTCTACTCTTCGAGTCCCGTCGCTCTGAAGGCAAGCACTGTGTCTGGAGGGCGGCGCTGAAAGGGGGGAACCTTTATGTTGAAATCCCCCCTGGAGCTTTGCCTGAGGGCAGCAAAGACAGGTTAGTAAGCTCAGCCTCTTTGATATATATAGCTGTTTTTCTAGTGTCAATTTGGTAAAGAGGAATATGTTTGATGAAAACCTTTTCAGGTTTCAACATGAAGAATTTTTTCCACTTGCCTGGATGGGCCAGTAGGTCAGAGTTGCCCCTGGTGTACAGTTTTTTTCACTGGCCCAGCAGGCAAACACGAAAGTAACCTCTTTTTTATGCATTTAAGTTTATTTTAAAAATGTAGATTTATTACAACAGAATGTTTGATATTGACAGTTCATAATATACAGCAGAGAATTGATTGAAAAATAAAACTGTTCATAAATGCATAACTTTCCTGTAAATATAACAGCAGTAACATGGGGTGAAAAGATGGGGGAAATTCATGAGACTAGATTGGTCGGCTGTGACGAGAGTGGGCCAGAGCAGAGAGAGGCAAATATAACGGGCTTATCACCTGGCGACAGACCTAGACCAGGCACTGGCCTAATTTGGCCACTAACTGACCAATCAACTGGCCCAAGTCAGCATCTTACAGGCTGAGGGTATATTGAGCTATCCTCTCTGTTGAAACCTGCTTTTTTGTTGTGGTTTGTTCATGGAAATGTTCCTTGACCTTCATGACCAATTATTTTCCTGTGTAATTCATTAACGTCCCTCCTGTAATTCATTGACACCTCTCCTACTGTTTCTCACCAGTTTTGCTCTCCTGCTGGAGTTTGCAGAAGAGCAGCTGCAAGTTGATCATGTGTTCATCTGCTTTCACAAGAGCCGTGATGATAGAGGTGAGACTTCCTTTTGTTTGGGTTTCTCAAACCATTACTTAGAATAAAAGCTCTGACTGGCGTAACACTGGGAATTTGTACCATCTGAACAGCTATAAGTCATACAGTTATGCATATGTGATATCAGATGGCAGAAATGGGCTCATGCATGTGCTACCAAAGACCGCATTTTGTTTAAGAAAATGTAAGACTGCATAAAATAAGCTTATATAACTGTATTCACACATTTGAGCAGTTTAATTTGTTGGCTGTCGGTGAGAGATTTCACCACACCTTCCAAAGAAAGCTGGCTTCTGCTCTTCATCAACAAATCAAAACACAATTTTGTAAAGTAATTATTGCCTGCCACATCATAATAAGGACACCAATGATCAAAATAAGTGACAAATGCTTGAGGTATGTATGAGTTTTTGTTTTGATTTGCTTAACTAAAGTGAATAAGTGAGTTAGCAGATGTAACTGTCAAGCAAAAACCTTGACAAGACTTTCAGAAACGACTGAAAAAGAAAATGCCAATTGGTGATTATCAGGGCGACTGATTTACCTGACCGTTTCTCTGTGAAACTGACATGGTGATGTGTGTAGCAAGAATTTAGTCATCTTGAAGTCTGATGACAAAACTCACTATTGTTAATGTCTTCAGCAATGGGAAAATGCATTAAATGGATTTGTATATGAATATAAATTCATAATGTATATTTTGTCCATTTAGAAGTAGGTTATTTAATATAGAAATTTCATTCAAAACCTCTTGTAAGCCATGTTATTATAAATATTTCTAAACATTTTGATTCACTCTGTTGAAAAGTGTCTCATCTTGATTGTGCCAAAGGAAAATGTAAGCAACATTCCAAGGCAAATCTTTGTTACTAAATACCTGTGGAGTTGAAATATTGTTCGCTCATTTATGTTGACAATCAGACAAGCATGTACATGTGCTAATGTTGCCAAGAGATTTTAGGATTTTCATTAGCTTCTCCCCCATTAGGCCCTGACCTGCACATGTCTGAAATTCCTTTGGTATTAACCTTTGTAGGCCAGCTACAGAGCCAAGGAGTGGCTGCCCTGTTGGGTCACAAAGTATTAACTTGTGGTCACAACACATTACTGTGGGCGCACAGAATATACAACGAGCACTCAAGCTGCATAACAAGCGTGCAAATAGATGTGAAATGTGCACTTGTAATAAATTATGTACAGAGCCAGTGCAACCAAACCGCTTCTCTGAGACTTGGTGTTGGAGAGCTCTAAGGTTTGAGTGATGCAAATCCTTTTGTACAGTCTATAACCTCCTTCAAGTCTGCACATAGAAAACACTGCAGTCCATTAGCTCTCAATATCTTTGTCAGTTGTTACTAACAGTAATGCCTTGCATGGCAAGCGTTGGTTGTAGGAAATGCCTTAGTAACTCACCCTGGTTTTTTTTTACCTAAAGCAAAACTAGATTAAGGAATCCTTATCAGAGGCCTGATGGGATATGGCGTTTACATGTGCCAACTCATAAATGGAATATTTGAATATCCCGAATATAAACGGTATATTAATGCGATTGTAAACGCACTCAAGAGGTGTTGCTAAAAGATTAGAGGTGTTGTCATAGGAAAACGCCCACACTTGTGATATGATTTGCCAAGGCGCTCACAGCTGGCAAGCTTGTAACTAGCACCGAGCTTGTCTTCACTTGTTTTGTGTTCGTTTTATTTTTGGGGAAACAGGCTGTGAACCAAACATCCAACTGTGGAATAAAACCGTCTGTATCAAAAACAGCAGCTGTGGGCCGTAGGAATATTCAGCACTCACTGCTGAAGAAATTAAATCAAGTCTTTCAAACTTAAATTTTCCCATATGTTCTTCGCCCTCAGCATCCCTACTGCGTACATTCAGTTTCCTGGGCTTTGAGATTGTGAGACCGGGTCATCCCCTCGTCCCTACCCGCCCTGACGCTTTCTTCATGGCTTACAGCATCGAGCGAGACTCCTCCGACGACGATTAAACTACGCTGAGCAATTACAAATGTTGGTTGTTGTTCTTTCAACCCATACCCACCCATCTTTATAATTTTTGGGAAATGATTATTATCCAAGCTCAGTATGGTTGAGGTTTCCTGTGAAAGAGGTTCTTTGTTTTAATTTTACCTACCATGTGCTGTGTTGCAATGATATTTGCACTAGTGTAAGATGTTATATGCCAGGAATGTAAAGCAAGCGCCCACATAAAATCTGGGCAAAGCATCCTCGCCACTGTATTATTTTCCATGATGTGTAGTGCTGACTTCCTATTTACCCTCCTGTACACCCCAGTGATCATCTCTATGATGTAATATTTATGGTAAAACATTTAAATTCATCTTATTCATGTAATTATATAGGTTTCCATGGTTATTTTCAGTTGATTCTCCTGTTTATATTGAATTTTTTTTTTTTTTTTTTTTTTTTTTTTTTTAAAATGTGTGCATGGATTTTAATTTGTTGCTTTGATTCACTTGACAGAAATCTGCATGTTGTAACTGTACTAAATAAAAGTGCTCACCTTAGAGTGGGATGTGTTTTGTTGTAAAGTCATACAGACAAGCAACCTGTAAGAGTTAATGGCTTACAATTTGATAGGCATCTCCATGATTTATTAGTCCTTCAGGTTCCTATATAAATGCAATATGTAGAAACAATAGTATACAATCATGTCAATGTGACAAGCATAACAAGAATAATAGCACAATATTGAATGGTAGGGATCGTGATGGCTAGTTACTTGTTACAGTTTTGAACAAATGGTAGATCTTATTTTCTGTCTACTGTATCCTTATATAGTTTATTCATTATTATCTTGAGCTAGTATGAGTGTATGTAGATTGATTGGAGCCAAAGCCTTGTATTTAGATAATTATGGCTAGAAGGCAAACAAAAAGGCCCTACTTACCTGACTACTATAACACAAGCTAAAATTGTGTTTTATATTCTTGATGAGAGAAGATGCAAAAGTTGATTTATTTTATATCCCTTAACAAGCATGTCTCAAAGGACGGTATAAAGATCTAACTAATCAACAATCAATCACAGAACAAAGTGATGTAATATGCAACAAAATAAAACAATGAAACAAAACCAGACATGTTGGAGAGGCATAACAAGCCTACCTAAACTATTTAGCCTAGCCTTCCTGGCACCACCAACCTTAGACCCTCAGTGCAAACAAGGAAAAATTCCCAAGAAAACCATATTAGGAAAAAAATTGGAGAAACCTTGGGTGAGCCAAGCCCAAGAGGGATCCCCCACCAGGACGGCTGAGCGTGACAAAGCACTAACATGGACAATACCAAAGAGATAAAACAGATGAGACAGAGAATGAATGATTGACAAGTGCAGTATTTTTTTTAAGCCATTTTACATTATAAAGAGCAGTAAATGAAACATCCATCATTAATTGTAGGGCTGCAACTAATGATTATTTTCATTATACGATTATATTCATTATTAATCATTTAGTCTATAGAATGTCAGAAATAATGACATCACAAGTTCCAGTGATTCTGGAACTTCTGATTCTTAAAATTGATTATTTAGTATTCAAAGTATTAATTTTATAATGATAAGAAACGGAGTAAAGCAGCAAAGCTGTAACCAGCAAATGTTTGATCTTTTTACTTGATAAATGACTCAAATGATTAATTATCAAAATTATAATTGATTAATTTTCGACTAATCGATTATTTAATAGCACTAGTTAACTGTGTCTACTTTAAGGAAGGATGGCATTCACCTTAACACAAATTGTGAAATGCATCTTCACTGTTGATTGTAGATGGAAAAGGTAGTGGAGAGTGACAATTTACCTGCTACTATATTTTAGCAAAAATCCCAGTGTCATCAGTGGGATGAATTTAAAAGACTGGCTGAGTCAGTTGTTAATGAGAGTAACATTTTAAGCTGGACTCACTCAAATTGATTTTCACACACAAGGACTGAAACAGTTGTAGACTCAGCCTACACTGAGTCCTAGCCGATCAGTGACTCTCATCACTGTTTCAGAGTCAGTAAATGATAGGTACTGCAGGCACAGGCAGTCCTCCCAGTCAAGAACAGACTGATCCTGGATCAGCCCTCTCTCTGCCAACTTCATCACCAGCAGTGCCCGCTTGATTGACAGCCAGTTATGCACAGTGGTGGTTGTGGAGCCATTGCAATTTAACTGGATGAGTGGGACATGGGGCCCCCAGAGGAGGGCCTGAAGGAAGGCCACCACGTCTGCCATCTGTAGCCCACTGGACTCAGACTGGAGCCAAGAGGCTAGGTAAAGGAACCCCCTTTTATACGGGGGCTCAGAGAGAGCTGCAGCTGAGCCTTTGGTAAGAGAAGACAGGCTTTCTTGTGGGTGGAGACAGTGTTGAAGTAGGGCTCCAATCTGGGAGGTCAGGGGTTGAGGTCCAGAAACACAAGGAGGATGGCGGGTTAACACTACACGAGGGGCACCCCACGCTCTCCATAACATCTGGGCGCTTTCCTTTTTCCACTCTGTCTTTTCCCACTCCATCTCTTCTTTAAGTCTGTTACTTCTTTCTGTCTCCACACCTCTCTTCATCCCTCCTCTTTCAGAAGCATCCTCTTCTTGCTCAGTCACTGCTTCTCCCTCTGTCTTCTCCCCTCTCTCCCTTCTGGGCCACACTAGAAAGACATCCTGGGGCCTGAGCTCAACGCCAGCGGCACTGTTGTCGTACAGATGTTGTAACCCCATTACTATTTGCAGCAGCAGAACACACACCTGTCTCTCATAAAGTGAGGGCTCAGAGCTCTGCAGCGACCGGCTATCCTGAACAAAGTCTTCTAGAGTAGCTTGTGGCAGGTCTCTTTCAATACTCACTGAGTATCCCTTCTGGAGTAAAGAGAGAACTGTGGATGAATTGATGTTCGAGCCAGACTGGCTTTCAGCAGACTCAGTGTTGCCTCCACATGGTGGTTTTGCAGCAGTGCAGTCTGACTGTAAAGGAGGAGAGGCTACCATGGGATCTCGTGTTTGCAATGTGTTGGATTCATTCTTTAGGATACTGTCAGGTGGGAAATGAGCAATTACATCTTGGACATTGACATGTGATGGCTGGTGGCTGATGTGAGCCGAGGGAGCTGCATCAGTCCATCTGTGTACCTGGATATATAGAGAGAAAAATGGCACACTCATAAAACCATTCAGTCATATTCAGGGAAACCTTTGCACCTCTGTCACATTCAATGTTTCTCTAAGATTCAAGAGAGACGTTCATGCCAGTTAATGTTTTCTGCCCTCGCTGCTGCAGTTGGATTTCTTAACAGCACCTGATGACAGTTTAGAGGAAGTGTTTGTGGTATTTCCAAATCAGGGTGCACATCAGGTCAGCAGAGAGTCACAGTTGCCTACCGTTGATAAAGATCATCCTCTCTCTCACTGGTTTCTGTTTGCAATGTGCATAACATTTTATTTTGTTTAAAACTTCCAGTGCGAAGTAACTGCAAGTAGCTGGTAGCAGAACAAAACAACAATACTTTATGCAGCATCTAAACATGATGCATCATGCATCATACTGTTATAGCAATATTTGCATGTATATATAAACTATAAAGGTAATGATAGGGCAAGAGCTGAACGTTACCCTTAGACCAAGCACCCTCCTTGGAAACTTGGGGCTATGCAGGCTGTAGTAAAGTGCATCTCCTATCTGCTTGGGCTTTTGGCCGCCACACAGCAGGAAATCCTGGGGTTGATACGGGACACTGGCCTCTCCCTGCAGCAGAAACTCAGCCTCCACACTCTGTGCCATGCTTCGAAGAAATAGCAGGTGGCGATGCTGAATTCCCTGGGAAACAACCCCCTGATCATCAAAACTGCTGAAGAGGTATTGCAGATGTTCGTCAGGTGTGTCAAAGGACAGCTGGGAGAGGGACAGTACAGGGACGGGACTCTTTTTGACCGGTTTAACCTCTTCTCTCTCTTCGTGGGAATGGGTGTCAGGTATGGGTGCCAGCATGTACAAAGGGTTGTCAAAGTTTTGATGGTGATGACGGAGATACAGTGGAGACAGGGGAGACATGGGGAACAAAGAAGAGGGTGGAGGCATGTTGTCACCAGGGAGGGACAGGGCGCGGGCTAGCCTCTTCTTTGGGATGGGCGGCGGGGTGCCGTCCGAGAAAAATCTCTCCTGGTGATGGGAATCATCTGCGTAACACAGCAAGGGGATTTCAGGTCAGGTTAACCGACTTGAACACTGAACAATGGAAACGTACAGGAGGCTTTGGGGACAGCGTCTCTAGATTAAGGAAGAGAGAACACATCTACATTTACACTTCCACAACAGCACTAAGTATGAGCAGTGTCATGTCTCGCCAAACTGAACATTTTCAGAGTCATTGTGATTGGTCCAAAGATTACAATGAGAGTGTAAAAGTTTGGTTTCAGGTGTTACTTCCTCCATTTCAGTTCTCATGAGAAAGAGGAACCAAGAGGACTGGAGGAGCGGAAGGACAGCAACACGTTATAATATTTCATGATATTTATCTTCAAATGTCAGCTGTATTTTCATAATCAGGGTATCATGCGGTGTTAGGTGATGCAGGAAGGTGCACGATTTATATCTGATCTATGAATTCTCTCCTCTTCACACCACTATACTGACATACAGCGCGCTTGAGCAGATAATTCCTGTCTTCATGAGGGTATTTATTATTCATACTGTGCTATGGTGCATGTGTAGAAAGCAGACATGATATGGTTTAGTTTCCTTCACTCCAGTTGAGTTCATCAGTCTTGAGACCTACCATAGCGCTGGTGTATGGGACACCCAGCTGCGTGACAATCAGTGGCTTCGGGGAACACGTCATTGAATGGGTAGCTTTGGTGCTGGTGTCCAAAAGGGCTGAGCATAACACAGTCAGACTCCAGACTGGAGCCTCTGGACAATTGACTTCTGTGTAGGAACATGCACACATACATCACAACAATATTATACATTCACAAGTGCATAAGCAGACTGGCACTGCTCTCAAATGAAAACCTTGTATCTCCAAAAAGTATCTTTCAAAGTTAGAAAAAACATATTTCCAATTGGTGCCCATACATTTTTTAATTACATGGTGTGTTTTAAATAGCTTTCATTAGACCCTGAGTCAAATGGAACTATGTAAACTTTACTGGAATCAATTCAAAGCACCAAGATTGGAGTTACTAGGTTTTCCCACAACAGCAGTAATGTGCAGAACTGATGACCAAAGATTACAATGGCAAATGAATGTGAGGTGTGTTTACTGCAGCCTACTTGACATTATTAGCAATTAATAATAAATATTAGTAACTGAGCAATAGGGCTGGGTATCGGTACTCGATATCTTTAAGGTATCGACCGAAATAACCCAGTACCAAGTAGTATCGAAACTTCTCCAGTCAAATGATACCTGCATTCGATACTTTTTTGTACACAGATCTAGAAAAAAATGACTATTTGTATGGTTTTGCTCGCAGCCAATCACCGCAAGCGTTCTTGGATTTTGGTGGTGAAGTCGAGCGCAGTGTATGTGACGGAGTTAGCAGTTCAGCGTGCCGAGATGCCACCAAAACGTAAAAAAAAGGTATCGAATGAAGTACTCTATTGGTATCGGTATCACTTTAAGGGTACTGGTATTGATACTGGTATCGTAATTTTTTAAACGATACCCAGCCCTACTGAGCAAAGCGTAACCATCAACATACATCACAGTGAAAGCATATGGATTTGGTGAGAGCTGTCATATTTATGATGCCGAGTTGTGTTTTACATTTTAGGCATTTTAGACACTCTTAAAATGACAGCAACAGTAGAATAAGCATGAATTCCTAGATCACCAAAATTACAAGCAACTAATAGTAAGGAGTGCAAGGGTCAGGGCCATAGTGGCCAGGCAATAGTCCTCTGTGACCATCAAATGATAACATAATGTAGATAAATAAAACGAGTTAAGGAGAGAGACAGAAAGGATTTTGGTTGTTGCTGGTCTTACCTGCGCTGTTTGACAGGCAGCGCTGGTGGCTGTGCCTCTGCTCTGCTGGCAGGACCACGCTCCATCAGGTCACTACGACGCTGCAACACACTACCTGCTCCTCCACTTTCCTCACACTTCACCACTGTCTCTGTAAAGCCTACAGGTAACTCCGTGTCTCTGCAGGAAACTACTGAAGACTCCGGCTTTCTTTCCCTCTGTCTGTCCTTTTCTGCCTCTGTCTCTCTTTGTCTGTCTAGTTCAGTCTATGTTTGAAAGTGAGTTTTTTCGTGAGCATGTCCTAGTTATCTTTCGCTGTGATCAGTTGCAGTCTGAGGTTGAGGTTGGTACCGGAAAAGTAGTGTCTGTTCTGAGGGCAGAACTGCTCTCTCTGCGCTAACCTCAACGTGACAAAATGGGGAAGAACAGTTAGAGCGAAGCCCCTTTGTTTGCTCTCTTTTTTCTTTCTTTCTCTCACAGTTGATCTAGATTCTCGATATATGTAGCCACAGCATCAACTTGTATCTCTTGTTTGGATGATGTAGTTTTTATACCTGCAACGCCTTTGTGGGGGCTTGGTGCTATATGAAGAGCCTTGGTTTTGACTTTACACGAGAGGTAAAATATTTAAGGGAATCACTTTTGCCATCCAATGAGACTTTGAAACTTGTCTTTAAGTTCTTTTGCAATGTATACTTGTGCAGATAAGTGAATAAAAGCAGCATGCACACTGTCTTTCACTTTTTTTTTTTGTCTTTTTGGCCTCACATGTTGAAACATCATTTGTCCAACAGCTGGACCGATAGAGGTCTACTTATAGACTGCAAAACTGGATTCTGTAATCTTGATCTTGCGGTATATGGATCTCAATGATTCTATCTGATTATTCTTTTGAAAAATTGACTCATAATCAGCAAGTTCAGTCTGACCCTAGTCCAGTTTTGAAAAACTCCAGTCTCCCTACTCCCAACATCACCCTGCTGATGTATATCAGATATACTGAACATACTTAGAACAGTGGGGGCTTTTTAAAAATTCAAAGTACATTTTAGTTTTACACCTAAGATAAGTAAATAGAATTAGGTCTGTTATTTATAGTAAAACACAGTAATTCTGGACTTATTTCCTATAACTAATACTGGCTTTGTTAATATCATGAAAAAGGGACCATCCTCAAACCTTGGATAATCAGCTCGTTTGTGGGGGGATTTTGTGGGGGGATTTTGTAACATGCATGAAATCTAAATGATTTTAGATAAAAAGTATAAAACTCCCTGTATTTTCTTAATGAGCTTGTTCTTATTTTACTTGAGTAAAACCGAAGCAACAGCACGTCTACCTGTACTACTACAACCTCTGGTACAAAGACACATAAGGGCTACTATGCTTCCATTGATTCATACAGGACATTATTTTTCATTCACATGAATTCGAGCATAACATAACATATTTATTAGTGCTTTTTATAATAGTATTGTTCATGTGTGTATTCATTCCATTTATCCTACAGCTAAAGGCCTAATGTGTCAAAGCCATTCATCATTTACCATGTGGGTGTGGACAGCTTTATATATTGACCAATACTGGAAACCCCGATGGCCGCAATAAGATCAGATTTGTTGTCAGTGAAGCTCATCAGGCTCCTGCACAGATAGGTCCATATTCTCATATCCGAGTACAGCCATTAACTGTGCTGTCGTGCCGCCCAGAGTGTATTCTTCAGGCTGAGTGTGTGCTCCTGAATCACCCCAGCCCAGAATGACTCACACATCCTCTGGGTAAAGGGCCGTTGTCTCTCACACCGTTTTTCAATACATATATATCACAACAGTCACTATCTCATTGAAAAACGTGGTGATAATGTGCTTGGTTTGGTTGTTTGGTTGCCAAATCAATAAACCTCCATATAATACCAAATGTAAAACAGCCCATTTATGAGCTGAAGATCCCCTTCTAATATATTTTGTGCTTTTATTAGTCATGGAAAATCTAATGAAACTAGACAGCAGTCCAGAGTGGTGTTCACACCGCACTTCAGCATTTAATGTCACGCACGAAACACAAAATGTCACCTGCTTTTCGTTTTCTATAATGAAGCCAACCATTGAAACTCCCTGTGTGTTTCCTCTTTATTCAGAGAGTGGAAAGCAGAGAGGTTCCCACACATAGAGGGATCCTGCACTACATGAGGAAATTCCTCCATGGCTTTAAGAGTCATCTCCCCTACAGACTGTGCCACACTGCCTCATCCCTCTGCTTTTCCTGTCACGACTTGAATCCATTTAAAATCACTCAGCAGGTCTGCTTAACCAGCTCATTTGTGGGATCTGAAACCCCAAAACCTGATCCACCTAGATCACAACACCTGCAGGAAGCCTGATCTGAGACACCGACTGTGATTCATACTTTGCTGATTCTGTGAACCCATATATACAGTATTTTTTTTTACGTAAGCCTTACTTCTATTAGGGTACTATTTCTTAAACTGAAACTGAAAGCCAGAAAGCCTATTGCTCATTTTGTCTCGGATCAATAATGTAAAATTATTCCATACTCTGATGTCATCACATATAAACAAACAAAACAACATGTGAGCAATCCTAGCTTCATAATGATATTTATCTAAATTACAGTGTGTGGGGAAGATGAGGAGCGACACTACAAGGGTGCAGTGGGCGAGCATCACTAAGGGCCTCTCCACTGAGCCTCTTCATATGCTAAGGAGCAAGGGGAGCTGCTAGGTCTCCCTGCCACTCTGACAACAGCACAGCAGCGTGCATTCACTACAGCTGGACATACAGGCACAGCTCACTATAGAGTCTATACAGGTGTAGTCGATAGTGAGCTGAATAGAAGAGAGTCTGAAGGGGGCTGACATTTGAGATCATGAAAATAGCTGAGGAATTCATTAACCTTTCACACATGGCCAAGGCAATGAGTGTGTAGTATTCAGGCCATTATAATCTTAAAGGTGACCTTGTTTCTAAACACAAGTGGTTATTCACCCTCACAGGTTAAATATAACTGTGACGTCCGAGGTTCGAATCTGGACCAAGGACCTTTGTCGCAGGTCATCCCCCTCTCTCTCTGTACCCCCAATCTTTCCTGTTTCTCTCCACTTTCAACTCTCTAACAAAGGCAAAAAATGCCCCCAAAAAATAATCTTCTTAATCTGGATCTGAGATAGTTCACAAGGGGGTAGATCAACACCAGGGCTTTCTAAATGTGCATCCAATAAGGTGAGCTTTGATGATTTTATTTGAACAATTCTGAAAGGCGGCGGTCATGAGAGTTTATTTTTCTTGCAAAAGAAACTGCTTTTGGAAAAGTACAGTAGTTGTAAGCAGATGAGTAACAGTGACACTGTTGTGAATCATAATGTTTAGGAAAGACTCAAACATAATCAACCCAGTATTACAGCATTGTGTTTTTTTACATCATTTTATTTTTTGATATGACAATACCTGGTAATGCATCATAATGACAAAACTGTATTAGTATAGGACATTTCATATGGAGATCCATGGCAAACAGCCCTATGTTACATTTACAAGTGCATAATCAAAACCAAGTTAAGCTGTAGCAAATCCTTGAATGCTTGCATTAATACCAGTGTTACTTTCTCACTCTCTTTGATCAGTCACATAGATTCATTCCTAATGGTGGGAGGTGAAGTGTTTCCTTATAACCTCATAAAACCGGCGTTTGCGCTTGCTGTCGGTGGCTTGTTTGGGTGCAGAAGAGGAGGATGAAACAGAAGCGCTGGTGGAGGAGGCAGCGGCGCTTTGTATCTCTGCCTTTGGTAATCTTCCTTCAGTCTGTGAGTCAGTAAAATCTTTAGACAGTCTCTGCTTTGCTGCTGACCAACGGGAGGAGCTGCCTTTGATGTTGGTGTCTGTTGTCCTTGTCAATGTGGCTTTGCTAGAAGAGTAGGCGACCTCCTCCTCCCTGTTGAAGCGGCGGAGCCCAGCTTGGCAGAGCAGGGCTTCCTCGCTGGCCATCTGGGGGCTCTGGCTCAAGGTGACAAAGCCGTACGGGGTGGTGACTTTGGTTAGGTGTGGCAGGGAGAGGGCGGCTCTGCTGGCGGGGTCCAGGCAGTGCTGGGCCTCCATGTAGCGGCAGGGGAAGGAAACCTCCCTCTGCAGGACAGACTTCCTCTGGGTTAAGGGGTCTGAGATACTCCGCTGGGCTCTGCGGTCTGACGGAGACAAGCTGAAGACTGAGGATGATGTGGATGAGGCTGGCGAAACCGATAAAGATGACTCCAGCTCTGTCCCAAGACTCCCTAAGCCTTCATCTGTCTCTGCATCGTCTTCCTCCGCCTGTCCGTCTCTGTTGTTCTCCGATGATCTTAAGCCAACCTGGACAGACAAGCTGGGTATAGTGAACTGTGGGATGCTGCCAGGTGTCAGGATGTTTGTAAAAATGTTTTCCCGGCTTGTCAGGGACTCTGATCCCAGAGAACTCCCAAAGGACTTTGCACTGCTGGTTGCCCACAACAGCGCACGCATCCCTGCGCTGCTGTGCCTGCGTGCCGTCGAGAAATCATCCAAATGAGCGGTTTTGGTACCATTGCAAATAGCCCCAATGCTGATTGTCCGTGTGACCGTGTTCTTCTCCATTTTGAATGTCTTCCGCTCTCTTTGCATCCAGGCTCGATTGTAGATTGGCAAGAGGAGTGATGACAGGCGCCTTTTATACTCCTCTGCTGTCTCCCCCTCCTTTTGTCCTCCACTAAATGCATCAAGAGGTACGTAAGTCTGACGAAGGTCAGTGGCGGAAGTGCTTACCAATTAGGGCGCTTGTGAAGTATGGAAACATCATTAAGGGCCTCTCTTCTAAACCCCTTCAAATGCTAATAAGCATTGAGGGCAACTACGGCTATTTTAAGTTTGTTCAAGTTTACAAGGTTTTTCAGGTAGGACTGCTTTCTCTGTGCAGCACTGTGCTGCTCCTTCACTGTGTGTGCGTCACTGCAGGGAAACAAATGAAGCTCTCACAGGGGGGAAAGATCCTCCTTGTTTACATGAGTCTTCACAACAAATTAGTTTGGAACTATCGAATTGAAATGGCACACAGGAAGCTGAAACCTGAGTGTTTTTGGAATGAGATACTAACATACTGAACGCTGCATATTCAATGAGTAGGCCTGTGTATGGCACTCTGCTTACTCTACTAGTGATTATATATAGTTTTACCAATGGACATTTCAGATTTAGGTAGGCCTACTCAAAATATGGTACATGTATGACCAGGCCAAATATTTTAATGAAAATTAGTTGTACAAAACAGATGTAAATAAACATCACTATTTTTCCAATAATATATAATATAACATAATCATTTAAAATATGTGATATGTTATTTAAACCCAGCATTGGTTACTTTTAATACTTATACATTTTGTACCTTCGCTATGGCTAAGTATTCCTGAAAAAAATAATACCTTTTTTACTGCAGCCACACTAGTCATGTGACTAACCTTCCTGGCTTTCCTCTGCCAGGTTAATTAGCGGGACTTGCTCATTGGTCAGCCCTGATTGCACGGGGTGCGTTTGTCTGCGCTGATTGGCTACACCGCGGTAACTTCGGGGTACATTTTACCCCACAACTCCCCAAGCTGCTCTACAGTCTATCGGCTTCTCCTCATTTTAACCCGTCAGGTCCACGATTTAACCTGCAGCAGGATGACCTCCAAGTACAGCAGCCACGCCGTCGAGCAGGAGCAGGAGCAGGAGCAGGAGCAGGAGCGGGAGCAGGAGGAGAGTGTCGAGGTAACGAGACGGTGGGGTCAATGTGTTGGTGTTTAACTTTCTCAGGACAAGTCGAAGTCGGGTGGTGAGCAGTGACCTTTCTGGCTAGAGGCCGGCGTGGCTACATTGCATCGAGGCTGACGATATCAACATTAAATACTGTTATAGCTATACATGCTAGCCTCAGACAAGTTGGTGATTATTTTCTGGTAGCTTTTACCATCCCAGTTTTTCTCCTTACCCGTAGGACCAAGTTGTAAAGAGAGACGGCGTGCTTCACTCCATGCTGCATCGCCTCTCTCACTTCTGGCCAATCAGCTTCGTGGTATGTTTATCAATTAGCAACACAACAAATCTCGAGCAGCGTTTGCTTTTGTTTTTCCTACTTGAAAATAACGACTCTCACTGACAGGTCCGTGCATGCCGCGGGGTTTGGTGGATGTTTGGTTTCCCACTTAAAAGGGAGACGGATCAAACCAGTTCCGCGGCTTCCACCCCAGCACGCCAGAGTCTCGCCGCCCGAAAGCGCCTCCACTGGGTCACGCGCCTGCTGCTGTCCGTCATGCCCCGCCGCGTGCAGAGCGCCCTGGGATACCCGGTCTCCAGCACCATTGGGTGCTCCCTCTACCCAGGTATGATGGCCATAGTGTTGGGGAAGTGAACCAAATATGTATATCAACAAAAACTTAACGTCACACTGAAATGAGAAACTACACTTTTGCCTTTAAGTCCTTTCTAACTATCATAGCATACACCTATTTGACAGTTTATGCTGAAAAATGAGTTTACTTAATTTAATTTGTATGTTAAAATCTCATTACTCTTGCTCTTCTTCCTGGAAAACAAATCTTTAGTGGTGACTTCAGCGTGTATGCATTATTTTGACATCTTTTTAAGATGCAAGTGCAGCTGCGTCTTGCACGTAATTTACTGTAGTGCACCAGTGTAATGTTGGGTTGATCCATACCAGTAGACCTTTTTAGTATTGTGGTGGTCTAGGTGGGTGTAATTTACCATGGTCGTAGGTGTTGGACTAGCCTCAAAATGAAGTGACTCAGGTTTCATTATTTGAAGGAAAATCCACTCGCAGACACTCCCACACTGCTCATCAATCTGAATTTTTTGTTGTACCGCTTTTCCCCTGAGCTGCCATGTCTACTTCAGCTGGTGATTTCCTATGTTTCCCAGACTGCCTGTAGACAATCCCAGAGAATGTACCTGAGCATTTCAGCTGTGGGTTTTGCTGATAGGTGTAGAGAGCAAGTTTTCTCGGCTAAGCGAGTCTTGTGGCTATATTGCCTTGTGTGAGGCTACTGTCAGTGGAGAAATGGGTCTTTACCTCCTATGATTTTCTCCATGTATGATTGAATGTTGGTGCTAACTGGGTCTTGAAAGAAGCTCTTGCTTTTGGGTTCTGGGGGCTGACACCAAAACCTGCATTTACTTTTGGTACTTTAGTTCAGATGGTTAAATGGGCTAGAAATATGTAAACATCATATCACACCTCTACATTTGGCTGTTGTCCACAGGAATAAAAGAATGCAATAGCAAATAGAATGGACCCAGAAATGCAAGTTACATCACCAGTACAATTATTTCCCCACAGGATCAATAGTTATTTGGGAGTGGTACTTGGTACCAGAAATGTCCATGGCAGAAAGCGGTGAACAGTGCTCATTGGACTGGGTATTGCAACAACGTAAAAACCAAAAGGGGTTTGAGTAATTTGGGAAAAATGGTAGTTGAAAGCCTTTATTTTACATTGGCAAAGTGAAATTTAAAGACACTAGGGCTGCAACTAACGATTATTTTCATTGTCTATTATTTTCTCGATTAGTTGTTTGGTCTATAAAATGGTGAAAAATGTCGATCAGTGTTTCCCAAAGCCCAAGATGACATCCTCAAATGTTTGTTTTGTCCACAACCCAAAGATATTCAGTTTACTGTCATAGAGGAGTAAAGAAACCAGAAAATATTCACATTTAAGAAGCTGGAATCAGAGAATTTTGACTTATTGTTCTTAAATTACTCAAACCGATTAATCAATTATCAAAATAGTTGGCGCTTAATTTAATTGACAACTAATCGATTAATCGTTGCAGCCCTAAAAGACACTCATTTCAGCTAAACTTTTGCCGTCAGTGCCTGACTCACTTTAATTTAATTTATTCACTGTGAAATAAGTTGCTTGTCTCCAGAGCCACCGATATTCGATGACCTTCATGGACTCCTGTGGAGACGTGGTGCTAAACGTAGTCATTAAGACTGAAACGAATGGACTGACATTTGAGGATGTCTCCCATTTGCAGAAGTGAGAGTCTCTCCTACCAAACCTTGTGGGAAGGGCAGCAAGAGGAAGCAGGATGAGTTGGATGAGGAGGAAGAGGAGGAGCAGCCGACCTGGGTGGAGGCCCTCACTCAGGAACTGGCTGAAGAAGGCTCCGAGGAGGATCCAGACTACGAGGTTGGTGCTCGAGCATTAAAATGTTCAGTCTGGTATGTTCTGTTCAGTCCTATACTGTTCAGTCAGTGCTGATTAGATGAAATTGGACACAACAAAAGGTAATTGTTAATAAACATGATTCATAATGCCTGTCTAAAACTCGGCATATTCTGACTTGATTATTCATGAAGTACATGGCTTTATTTCTCATCTTTTCAAATTTATCCATGCTGCACATTTTTGAATATTTTCTTGTATTTGCATATAATTCACTGGTTGAGGTTCGCCTACAATGAGGCATGCATTTCACTAGACTTGCTTTATTCAGTGGCACAAGCACTTAAGCGCAATACAGCTCTAATGGAAATGTACTCAAAGGTTTTGCCTACTCTAATGCCGACTATTTCTCAGCCCAGTACTGTAGAGACCGAGAGTGAAGAGTACTGCTCGCACAACAACACAGAGAGCGACATTGAGATTACGAGGAAGGGCGTGGTTGTTATTGAAGACGTCGAAATGGTAAACTCTGAATCATGCCACATCATTAACACATGAACAAATGCTTTGTATGGAGAGATTCACTGATTGTTCTGTTTTTGCAGGATGCTCAGCTCGTCCAGTCAAACTGAACGTCATCTTGCCTGCTGCAGTTCATCATATTTACCATGTGTTGTATTTACCTTGTCTTTTCAATGTAATTTTGTAAGTTTGTACCTAGTAATTCAATAAATGTATTCCAAGTTTGTCATTTGCCTTGACATCTGTCGTGGCCTCCCACTAGATGGCAGTAACAGATTGTTATTGCTATTCAACATCTCTTATACACTTGAGACGAGGTGCTGTAGGCAAATTGATTGTAGTTCTAAAATGTCAATAGCTGTATTTTGCTTAGGTCTAATTAAGCAGAACTATATTGATGACTAATTATTTTATATTCAGGGTACAAAGCCTAATGCTACACTCCCTTACACCACAAACTTTAACTGGAATTGTAACTACTAAACTAAACCGCTTAAGCAAAGTTGCTTGGCAGGTGACTGTTTATTTGGGAATTGACAAATATTTCCTGACTTAAAAAAAAAACAAAAAAAACTCTGTGGCAGATGGGTGGCCTATTGAAGAAGTCTTGTTGCAACAGGGCTTGAACAAGCTGCTGAACCCCAAACGTCTTGCTTAGATTACTCTGAACTGTAATTGAAATTTGCACAAACTGACTTTCAACTTGCAAGTTGGTGTTGGAACTGTGCAGGCTTTCACAACATCTTAACTTGTATATTGACAAAGTGATGAGACATTATGAAAACTCCAAGGATACTTTCTGTAAAACCTAACTATTTTTGCTCTATAAATTTTCAACCTGTAAACAATGGATGTCTTAAAAGGCACACTCCATGTTATCAAACCAAACTCCCAGTAAGGGTAAAGGTCTAAATCTGCTGTTTAGACAAACTGAGCTGTAAGGCATATTTTGTCTCCCCCCAAACCCCCCCCCCCCCCCCCAAAAGACAGTGTTTATGCTATGGCTTACACAGAACCACATAATCACATTTAATGCTCATGGCTTTCTTGGCCATAAGGTGTGCTAAGAACTGGGAATACTTCCATTCAGGAAAAGTACGTGACATGGGCTTATGACCTACTCACCAGCTGTAAAAAGTCGCTTTTACAATGTACACAAAGCTTTTAGCTGGCAAACCCTCCAAATGACTCAGACCACCTTCGCATTTGCCCTAAACGGTAACATTTTTAGTGATCCTGTTGTGCCAATATAAAATCAATTTGTTTCGTTTGCCTTATTTGGGGAAATTGAACCTACATGTATATTTGGCACAAGACAAACACTCTTTCTGCAAAAAAACAACCGTTAATTTCATGCAGGATGGCACCACATAGATATTAGCGCATGAACAACCAATGACACAAACCCAAAAGGAGTTTTAACCTTACCTACTTCTCCATTTGATCAGTTGAAATGATGTCACTTTTTAAATGTGATTCATGTTGGATACTTGTTAGTTTGCAGGGGTAGACTGCTCAACAAATGGATACCCAAGAAAAAGACACTAAAGGGCTGCTGGGTGTTCAGGTTGGAGATAATCCATGATATGATTTCTGTTTGAAAATGCTATGTATCTGTTCGGGGATAAAACATTAATTGAACTTATCAAATATCACTAAAATATAGAGGATCTCTGCAAGAAGTTGGAAGGCCTACTGTCGTTTTTTGGAAGGAGCATCATTTTGTCAATGACTTGGTTTTCTCCTATCCAAAGCTATTTTTGTGCTGCCACACAATTTGTAGGCGTAATTTCTGTTAGATGTGGATGTCTCATCTTGGAATAAAACACTTCATATATATAGAGTGCACCAATACTGTAGGAGTGTTGACTATGGACTATAACAAGGTCAGAGTGGAGATAATCTGGGCAGTGCTATTTATGACAATGCACGTGTGACTAAGTTTCAATTGTTCGACCTGAGCTCATCCAAGGAAAAGACAAGTGTTATCACAGTATGCAGCATCCCACTGGCTCTGTTGTGGGTGAGAGGAAAGCTGCTGCCATGTGGCACTGGTGTGACTGGCAGGAAATGAGGGGTCGGGGTGAGGCTGCTCAGTGTAATTATGCCATTTTCTGCTGCCCACAGCTCTCTACCCCTTCCATCCATCTGCATCCACGCAGTCTCCCACTTCACCGGAAAGGCTGCTAGTTGAAAGGCCGCTCTGTGCTAGTTGTGCTGATGGGAGTAGGTGGCAGGCGACTATGGAGAGCCCCTCAAATCTCTTGAAAACGCCTTAACCAGTACTCATCCTTGTCCAGCCATCAGCACCCACTCCCTAAATATAGATGAGAGCTGCTACTTCTCTCTGCTTGTTCTATTTTCTTGTTGAGGATGGTGAATAGATCACACTGAAAGGAAGGCTAATATTGGCCTTTTGTTTCCTTTTCTACAGGGCCAGTGAAGTATTTTTGTGTACAAGTCAGTATTTTGTATAGAGTACCTGAAGGTTGGCGTACATTGAAGACAAACAGCACAGGATGAGTAGGAGAGAGATTGAAGGAAACACATTTTTAGCAAATATGGTCAGTTTAAAATACTGGGGAAATGTACTGTTTTTATCCAGGATGTGGTGTATCTGGTCTTCTGTCTCTGGTATCTTCAAGTGTTGATTCAAACTGATTCAAATATTTGAATCAACATTCACATATACTTTTGCCCAGGGATGCATATGTTATACTTTCAGCACAGTACATAATGATCATTACATATATACAGTATGTATATACAGTATATGTATGAGAGAATGTACATTTGAGTGATGGGAATCTTTTCTAAAAGAGACTTAACCAGCATAAACGGGAAGTAATTCAGCGACACAAAGATTCAGCTGTCCTCAATTAATTCCTGGAAACACTTGTGGTGTTTTGGCGGTGATCTTTGTGCCTTCCCTTTTTCTTCCCTCTCAGATGTTTTTCACCTCCTGACGCTCGGTTACAAAGGCAGGCGTCACCTTACTGAAGCTGCAGAGAGCACATTGGTATGAATTAAATGCTTGATGTTTTTGTATGTGAGTGTGTTTGCGGGAAGGGCAGCAGTGAGAGTTGGATACAAAACAGGAATTGACGGTCTCTGGGGGTTCGCATGGCTGTCTGGACGTTTGAAGGGTAGACTGCTCAGTCTAGGGAGCGATAGAGAGCATCGACCTCTCTCTCTACTGTTTGCAACCAGCTGGAGACTGCTTTTAAACCAGAATCTCTTTCTTTGCCTTTCAACTGCAAGGTGAAAACACGGTGTCTGGAAGGGGCATAAATTTCATGCACAGTCCCAGTTGTGCTATAGAACAAAGGCTGCCTGACTCATGCAGTGAATGTATTGCTTTGTGGTGGTTGTATTGTTCTGTAATGGATGGCTGCATGCAGAGTGATTTGTTGAGGTAATCAGTTTGCATGCGGTGTGGTTATGTCGCAGGCAGCAGGCACTATCATATGATGTCATGGGTTTTCTAATGTGATCCATATGACTAATGCTATCGTACACGCAGTATGGATTGTTGTAACGGCTTTCTAACTCTCTCTCTCTCCCTCACACACACACACACACACACAGGCATGGCACACTGCAGTGCCACCGTTAGGACTTTGTAACATAGGCGTATTGTCACCTTGAATGAATGACAGCAGGTGCTGCCTGCTCCCCAGGCCCCCAGTCTGACCTGCAGGCTATTATCTGCTGCATTACAATGTGACTCTGTAATGTCAGCCAACAAAAGGGCTCAAACTCTCTCTCTCACTCTGCTCCCCTGTCTCCTGCTTTTCCGCTATAACCTTCTTTCTGCTGTGTGGTGCACACACACATACACAGACAGACAGACACCCTCCTCCCCCCACCCTCCACCCCCACACACACACAATCATGCACCCACTGTTTCAGAGCTTTACCTCCCAGCCTAATGACCAGCTGTCCCCGTAGATTTAGGGAGCATCCATCATCCTCAGAGGAACAGAGCAGGAAAAGAGGCATAAAGAATGAAGCAGACAGAGAGAGCCTTCAGTTACAGTCGTACACACTGATGCTGCGGACAGTGACAGCCCTCAAAAAATTCGGAGTGAAGGAAAATGCATGGAACTCGGATTTCATGTTGTCACTGCTGAATTAAGTACTCTGGATTCAGTGGATGACCGACTGTTGGTGGATGAGCAACTGCTACCCCAGGGTGCTGTCTCTCAAAATCAAGTCAAGGAAAAAGATAGAATTGTGTAGCTTTTTTTTGTAGAGATAATTTGAGAAAGCAAGATTTTGTATTTACCCAAGTTTGATGATGACAATCTGATGCCCCCAACTATACCATGGGTCAAGGCAGACCATGTCCCAACCCTGCTGGTGAATTCAACTTATCCTTATTGTCCCACTGAGCTAGTAATACTGGGCAGCATAACCCCAGCTTCTAGTCTGGATTGGAGTGTATCATGCTCCTTGATCAGTTTAGCAGGATTAAAAGGCTTTGCTGCTATCTGTGCTGTGATTGTCCTCATCCGCCTGGAGGTCAGCATCACCTCTGACTCACAGTTGGGATGCCAGCGCACCATGCAGGACCCTCAAAGTGTGTGAAGTCAACCCCTGCTGATGCCTGTAAGCTAATCCATTTACACATTTGTGATGTTATTCTCAGCCATGGCTCAAAGACCCTAGATCCCAAAAAAAAAAAAAAAAGAGTTGAAAGAGCCATGCCATGCAACTTAAATCACCTGCGGCTGAATTGTCCTCTAGTAGAACTTTGAAAAAGAAAATATGTTGCCTGGTAACAGAAATACTTCCAGGAAGTGGGGCAAATAGACCCCCTCACAGTCAGAATTGCTCCACTTAATTCTGGGCACATACTGTATTCTTGGAGGATGAGCTGGACCACAGCAGCGCTCATTACCAGCATGGATCTACCAGAAAGAGGGACAGGAGACAGACAGAGAGAGAGAGGCCACAGCATGTGGTGTCTCTCAGTTTGAGAGCTCAGGCAGCTTGTAAGTCTTTATGCACAATTAGGAACTGCAATGCAGATGGATTCCTCCTCTGATTTCCCTGACCAGCGGCACTCTTTTATTCAATTTGTTCGCACCACCTGGAGATTTTATCATTTTTGTTTTGAACAAGCTGATTTGAATGTGAAGGAGTGTTGGACAGGCAAATACGTTTATCATACCTAAACAGCCTTTAGCTATTGTAGTGTCTAACTTAAATGTTGCAAACTAGGTAATGTATGAATCATAAGATGTGATACTTTCAGGTTTTACTGCCAAGGCAAGTTGTGCCCTGCCTAATGATGCTTTCCATACCTTTTTGCATAGACTGTGTTTTCACTGGCATGTTTGCACTCCTTTTGAAATAGATTTTATGCCTGGGAGGGGGGAAATAATATTTTGAAGATATATTGAACACTTTCAGAGCAACAAGGCTTTGTTTCATAGTGCAAGGTTCTGTAAGTTTATTATTCTACTTCTGTTGTTAATACTAAAGGTATGTGATTCCTCAACTTGTGCATATTATTGAGTGTTTCCCATCAAGCCTCTCTCCATCTCCCTGCAGGAATGCATATCAAGTACCTGCAATAACAAGTTGAATGAATCTTTGTAATTTCAAAATTAAATCATGAACTGTGCAAGTTTTATACATGGAGGTAGGCCTACTATAGCCTGTTTTTGTCTGGTGTTACCCTCATATCTGTAACAGTGGTTCAGGCACCAGAGTCTGCAGGTTTTCACTCAAACCAACTCAATGAGAACCATTTATTACAAGACGAAACTTAGCTTGGGTATCTTTAGAAATGGATCATCTAATATTTTACATGGGTTTATGCTCTTGAATGTTTCTTGTTCACAGTAAAATTGTACTAATTGTTGTTTTGCCAAAGTTGTGTTTAGAAAATCTGAAAATGCCTCCTCTGGCCAGTCAGAACATGTTTGGTTTGTGAAAGCTGACTTGATGTAGAAGCTTTTTCTGTTTGCTAGAAACAGGCAAAAGGAACTTAATTCCCCAAGCAACTGGAAGGCAGCCGCTTCCTCCAAGGCTGCCACCTGTTCACATGTTTTTCAGACAACAGTCAATTTTAGCTTGTCAGATTGATATGATGTTCCCAACATAATTTGTTCACTAACATAAAAAAAGGACAAGATTTGTGGGTAGTTATTAACATGAAAACATTCTAGCTACCATACAAATGTGCAGCTCTTTCAGCTCTTGATTTTAGAGCAAGATGCATGCAGGCATCAAATTACTGCAGACATGATGCAGTAAAACCTTGTATGAATAAAGGCTTAGGGAGCCACAGATTTTTGATAATCCAGTGCAATCTGGGTTACCTGTTTTGGTCGGAGACTTATTAACACAGCAGAACGTCCTGAGCCATCCTTGCTAATAATGCTGTGTGGAGCTGGAAAGGTTTAGTGTGAAAGGGATCAATTTTCTTCATCAAAAGTATCTCAATTCATCTTGATGCTATAAATATTCCACTGCACACTTTATTGTTGTAGAGATGGAAAATAAAGGGAAAGATACCATCGGTTATTGGGAAGGTACAACACACACAAAAAGTGCAGTGAGAGGGGACAAGGTGGGAGGGCTGCCTGCCATGAAAAGGAGAGGAATTATAATTAGATTTGTAGGCGTATCTTCCCAGAGGCCTAGAGCACCAGGCAAAGGTGTGAAATCTGAAAAAGGCCTGCTGTAGGTCTGTAGACAGCTTAAATAGTCTCCTACGGTATACCATGCAAGTTCAATATGGGCAATATGGGATCCAGGGATTAACTGGAAAGAACATCCTCAGAAGCGAAAAATGTTTTTCAGGAAAAAATAATGATCCTATACTGTTCCAGTAAAATCAGTTTTAGGATACAACCAATGACTTCTTTTTTCTTGGCTAATGATGATTTCTAGTGTGAGGACTGAATGGTTCTTTGATGTGATTGTTGGAGGCTCTCCCACGAAAGAGTAATTGCTTGTTGTTGTTTTTTTGGATTGTGTTATTCCCATCTCATTTTTTCTACACCACATTCTTCATTCATTCTTCCACATTCTACTGTTATTCTACTCTACATCACACCAGAGTGTTTTTAGGCCATCAACAGCTTGAGATGACACAAAATCCCCCATTTCCCTGTTCCTAATGAATACTGTTTGTGGCATCAAAGGGAATAATACACTCCAACTGCCAATTGTCCAATTAACTCATATTTTTTTTTCTTGTTTTCAGCTCTTGTGGTGAAACCATGTCCGTTGCTTGGGGAGAGTTTGTTTTGAACGCGCTGGCTGCAGAATGTAGGGCAGAGAAATGAAGAGGGAGCCGGGATGGTAAAGAGTCTGACTTCTGTGGGGGAAGGCTGCACCTCCACCGCACAAGTGTTTTGCTGGAGCTTTCAGATTTTTCTGGCTCATGAAAATAGTATTTATTTTGCAGCGGGATAACGTGGCGTATCTTGCTGAAATTACACACATTTGTGCACAGCCTCTCCTAGATGTGGAGGCTGTTTTAGGATGTTGTTCTCTGTGGTTCATTGTCTGCTGTAGTTTTGTTCATCATTATGTTCCCCCCGCAGCTCCTTGTAGGCTCATGCTTTTTGACTATGTGCCAAGCGCAGCTGAGTGACAGTAGTGATAATATGCAGAGTGAATGTTTAGCTTCCTGTTAGTCACAGAGAGACCTCGCTTTGTTAAACTCAGTCACTCTCACACACACACACACACACACACACAAATCCAAAACCTGCATCTTTGATGTGCCCACTGGTACTAACGTGATTTGTCATCTTTTCAGACAGAATTACTGCAGTCCTTATTCACTGTTTTTTGTGTCTCTTTGCCTGCGCCTACACACACACACATACACACACACACACACACACACACACACACACACACACACACACACACACACACACACACACGCACGTACAGGGGAGGTAAAGGTACATGCTCCCTGGCTGCAGCCTGTGGTTTGCTGGAAGACTGTATGAATGATTCAGCTCATTACAAATATGAATTTCCCTCATGGCTCCACAGCACACAATGACACACAGTACAAGATTTTGTGATATTAGGTTGGCCTTCATTTTAAGTGGAAGGGGTAGACCGAAAGCAAAGTTATGTGTAAGCATGCATGCAGGCCTGCATATGTGTGTGTGTGTGTGTGTGTGTGTGTGTGTGTGTTATCGATTTGAGAGTGATATTAATGTTTCAATAACCTTCCCCTCCAGTGCTCATTCTGGCCTCTCCTGCCTGTGTCGGTGATATTTGTGATTGGTGTGCCAACAGGAAATTAAACCAGGATCACTTTGAGCAGAAAGTAACACCAAATAGCCTCAATACCACTTCTCAGAGTTCAGACAACCCAGAAGGCCTTGGGCCACAGAAAATAACATTTCCACCCAGCCTTGCCGCCTTGGTGACATATTTCTTTAGCCGATACACTGTCTGGAGACCCCGGCATTCAATAGGTTTTCATTTCACATCACCTTGTCTGTCTGCCTGCTGATTGTTGGCCGCAATGAGTTTATACCTCCAGTACTTGAGAAAGTCTTTCAGCAGTCTCTGGGATTGATTTAACTGTCTGGCCTGTGTGCCCACACTAGTGGAACTGTCATTTAAATGTCATGTAAATGTCATCTAGAAAAGAGCAGCAGTCCTGCCTTAATGTTTATTATACATTTTTGGATATTTTTAACACATGTTTTTATGAATTTATGAATATTTATTAATACTGCTGTTTGTACAGATGAGGTGGAAATGGGGTCAGAATTGAAACAGGACGCACACAAAAGACTGAAGCTGGTTCCAGCCTGAGTGAGCGGGGACTTGTTAGGGGTGAGTGTGTGTAGTGTGTGTTTGAAGCCGGTCCACAGAGAGGCACACAGGGATGGAGAGTGGCGTCAGACTGGCTTTGTAGCATTAGTAGTAAGAACAGAACCTGGCAACTGTAGAGGCGGCCTCCTTACATAACATAAAAAGCATGAAGAATGTAGGCAGAGGCATGTGAGCAGGACTGCTGAACTGCCGGGCATGGAGCGGTCCTCTGATACCTCGAGGTACCGCAGCACAGGCCATCTGACAGGGCTAAAAATAAGCAGGAGATAAGGGAACAATTTGGTAGGAGAGAGCGAGGGCGAGTACAATGGGAATACCTATTGCTGTGTCTGCCAGTGTGTTTTTTCCCCCCCCCCGTCTCTCTGAAATGTATTTGGGGGCCGAGTGGAGTCTTTTGTATTGTGCTTTAACAGTAGCCTGAAATAATCTGGAACCGAACCAAAGCCAGCTTACACATCGAGCTTAGTTTGTCGCATTGCCCTGCTGTGATGGCTTCTATTATACCTTTAGTGATTGCATAACTTCTGATTTATAGGTGTGGACTTCCCTTCTTTTTCCATTCTGTAATCCCCCCTCTCACTCTCTCTTTCTCTCTCTCTCTAACTTTCTCTTCCTGACGTTTGCAGTGATGTTTGTGCAAACTGTGAGCGTTGCACTCCTCAGCTTAACTCAACTGGCCACCCATCCTAATCTCTCTCCTGGCTGGAGCACTAACAAGCTTAAAGCAAAATGGAGCCGTGGTCAGCACACTCTCACAAACAAGAAAAATCAACCAGTCAGAAATATTTTGGACCTGCAGTTGACTGTCAGTGCTGTGCTATGTGTGTGTGTGTGTGTGTGTGTGGTGTGTGTGCCTGCGCCTTAACCCACACATGCACAATGAAAAGGCGCATAGGCTGCACTTTGTGCTTATGAATAGTTTCCAGCTATACTGTCATACTGCATACAAATATAGCCATACACACACATGCAAGATACACGACTACATTGTATAAGTTGTTATCAGTAAAGCACCAGCGTGAGGACATGATCTTTTCTCTGCAGCAGCTGAGGTCTCAACCACATAATTCTCCCTTAAAGTAATTTAAAAATCCAAATCGCTGAAATGTACACTTACTGATATCTTTTTTCAGTTAAGTAAAGCCCGAGCATGGAAAATGTCTTCTTTTGTGTCCGTCTAATTGGTTTTTATTGTATCTACCCTGGTTCGTTTGGTTGTATCATCTGCAGTGATTTGGATTCCTCTTGTCTAAGCTGTTAAAACCTGATGGAAACCACAGTAAAGGGAAACATAACCCCAAAGCTTTCTAATCCACCCACTATCCTCTCCTCTGCCTCAATCTGCATACGATGTGGGAGGCTATTGTGTGAACTCACTGATCTGATGGAACAGTAAATGTGGGCATACAAGTACACACAAGCACACACACACACACACGCACACACAACCACTTACCATTCAAGGGTACTAGAACTGTAATCAAGGTCCAAAATATAGTGTGCAGTGACAGATTTATATTACATGTTTTAGCACAACCTACAATATGTTCTTTTTCACTCTTTTTCCATCCTGCCTGCAGTCCATAGTTCTGGGGCTACATCTGCATTGCAACTGTTTCATTTTCCAAACACATGTGAAACAAAAAGCCTCTGTTGTTACTGCCTATGTAAATACAATATTGCCAAAGGCTGCAGCTAGTTTATGTACAGTGGGCGCATTGATGTAATTTGTTGGAGCAATGTTTCTGCTAGCTTTTGACATAGCACGCTTATCTCTGGAAGCCTAAATATATGTGATAGAAAGCTCAGAGGAGTCTGTATGAGCAATTGTTCCCTCCAGCTCTGTGTGTGCATATGTGTCTGTGTGACTGTGTATGTGCATTTATATATATCACGCTTGACCTGACACATTCAAATACAAAACACAAAAATGCTAAGGGGAAGACTACAAAGGCCAAAGTATACAGCGACTAAAGTATTTCATAGAGAAACGCTTTTCTCCCCGAGTTTTCTCCTCACTAAGCACCCGGATGATTTCTACCTCATACCGCTTTATCACTAGGACCGAGCTCCCATAATCCTCTCTGACACATTCCACAGGCCGGATATTTCACATCCCAGTTTTAGTTATTTTGGCTAAGAAGCTCTGGGGAGTGACGTCACTCAGAAGCTGATTCCAAACATGATGCTTTATTAATCAGTTGGAGCGCTCCTCCGCGGTCCTGCGAGAGGAAACGTACACTCACAAGCCCCATGAAGATGCAGCATTCTCTCCCCATAATCCACTCTTAGCTCATAAGTTTTCATCATGCTGCATTTGCCTTTGAAATTTTTGAATATCATTTTTTTATGTGGGCTTATCTTTCCCCCCGCTGGCTTTGAGCAGTTTAAAGTCTCTCACTCTTTACTTCTTTGATAGTAATGGTGGAAATGAGCCGCATGGTGCAGCAAAGCGGGGTTCAGTAATCCTGCCCTCTATTGCCTTCCAGCCGTATACTCTTTATTTACTCCTGACAGCTTCAAATTGAAACTGTGATCACATTTTCCACACCATTCCTCAACCCCTCTCACTTTGAGATCCGACTTGGCTTACACAGTGAAGTAAGGTTTTCTCCTCCCCTCTCTCTCTCTGTCTCTCTCTTTCTCTTTCTTTCTGTTGATCTCTCTCTTTGCCTCCGTCTCTCCGCAGTCCGAGCTCGCCAGCTGCCTTGAGGGCTTCATCAATAGCTGACCCTGATGTCTCTTTGTTTTCTGTGAGTCTTTCGCCGTCCCCCCCCCCCCCCCCTCTCTCTCTCTCTTTCTGGATTGAACAGTCCATTTGTTAAGATTGAAGAAAAAAGAGTGAGTGGATTTGAGATTGGATTAGGAGAACAGAGCAGAGAGGAGATGGATTAATCAAGCCCACTGTATTTCTCTGGGTGACAGCTACAGACAGTTCTGTCATTACTGTCTGATAAGGTGGGAGCAGAGGCTCCTGCCTGCTGATTGAATATGGGCTGTTTGTTTGAACTCTCTCTCTCTTTCTCTCTCTCACTCTTTTTTCTCTCTCTCTCATAAATTTCAAAGAATTCTTTGTATGCTGTGAGTAAAGGAATGTAGATTTATCCAAGGATTGCCTGTAGAAGATTAAGGGTGCAATAAAAAGTTTTCAATGAGAGAAGAAGCACATATATATTTTTACAAATGATTGTATAAGCTTTTGCTAATCTACACAGAGATTTTCCTTCTCCTGCCTCTCTTTCAAACACACACTTTCTCTCTCAGTTCAACTTCTAATTTTAATTCAAACAGCTTCGCTGGCATGGTTGCACATCATTTAAGTTAACTTTGCAAAAGCAGACATGCGAGACGCCAGCAATGACGATAACAGTAGATGATCCATTAAAAGTATAGACATTAAAAGTATGGGACAGATGGCTCAGTCTGAACACACACACACACACACACACACATACACTTAATTACTCACCAAGGGCACTTACATCTAAGTCCAAAGATGAGCAGAAAAGTCATTAATATCAATGTATCTCTCTCTCTCTCTCTCTCTCTCTCTCTCTCTCTCCATCTCTCTCTCCATCTCTCTCACTTTCTCCCTCCTGCTCTATCTTCCATGCAGAGATTTCCTCTCAGAACAGACCAACTCCAACCAAAAACACACACATACAGACACAGACACACACACACACAGACACCCAAACAGTCACGCCTGCCTGCACACACACACACACACACACACACACACACACACACACACCCTTAATGAGATAACAGAATGCCCACCTATAGCCTGAAGAGGAGAGCGCAGACTTGGTGGCCGTGACAGCCAGGCGCTTTGTTTGAGTGCTGGCTTTGCGCCCAGACTTGCTGTACCATGATGTTGTGGGCAGCAGAGCACTTGGCTGGGCTTCACATCGCTCATTAGATGCCCCAGTGGCATACAGGCCAGCAAACTGAGATGAACACGGGAACCCAGGCTCAGGCCCAAACCCACAGCCAGTCGGGAAGATGCTCCTCCTGTAAACCTAAACTCAGGAAGCTCCTGTGTCGGCAACCATCTGCGCTGCTGATGAGAATTTCACTTTATTTCCCAATAAAGAATCTCATCATCACGTTACAAGACACATCTGTCCAGAGGGAGTCTCATGTCTGTCTCCTCCTAGAGCTACTGGGCTGGTCAGTGGGTGTTAGTGGTAGAAATGTTTCAAAGTTTCACACTTGCAGAGTGTACACATGTTACTGCGCAGATGCATTGTGAATCTCAGTAGCGGGGCTGTAGGCCTTGTCTGAGCAGATGGTGTAAATAAGAATACATTGATGAGTTGTGTGTGAATTTGCATAAGCATACATGGAGAGGCCAAGTGTCTCAATTTCACAGATTGGTAAAGGCATTCAAAAAATTCACCCTAATGTGAAGACATCAAGCCAGATTTATAGCAGTATAGCAGATTTATATAAATCATAACATGCAATTAGGCATGTGCCAATATTAAAATTTCATAGTGTGATTATCGTGACCAAAATTATCTTGATATACGATGATTATTAAAACAGAAAAACTTAAAAAAAAAAAAAAAAGTACTGTAATATGCTTCAATTATTTAAAAACTAATTTATGGTATCAATCACAAGACATTTGACTTTTTTCTTAAAATACAAAATTATAAAATGAGGATTTAGCAGATTTAGAAACTGTAAGGATAGTTTTAAACAACACAAATAAAAATAACAAAAAACAGCATCTAAAATAAGTAAATTCAAATGCGTCTCAAATAAAGTGCTACTGGCCTGCATCCACTTTGACTCAGTCAGCAACATGAATATAACAATTTATTAGAGGGCTGCTGCCCCTTTTGGGGAAAATAAAACATCAGTGGATTAAATGGAGTTCAATTTGCGTTGACTGGAATGCTTGTTTCCCTCGCCAACTAGGTACATTCAAACACACACACACACACACACACACACACACACACACACACAATGTAGGGAGTGATAAAAAGAAACTGAATTGCCAAAGCTTCTACTGAGCTGAATGTCAAGCTTGTTGCTTTAATAATGGCAGGCTTTTGTGCTGCCATGGGCGAAATAATCACTGTCATACATACACTGCAAAATTTGCATGTCAAATGGAGAAAAACGCAATTAAAGGTGACTCTTGGTGACTGTGGCCCTTTTAAATCTAGTAAGCATTTTGTGTGATTTCCCCTGTGCATAATTCAATGTGCCATCCTCTGTCTGCAGCAGTGCTTTGTGGATCAAGTGGCTACAAAGCTTTGACTATCCTAAGATTAAAATGGATGTTCTGCCCCTTTCATTGAATAGGATTCTTCATTTGAAATAGCTTGGAAATACACATCCAACTGTGCATTGTTGGGAAAATGTGCCCACACAAGTTAATGTGATCTAGTTTACTGTGCAGAAGTACTGTACTCATTTAAACCCTTCCATAGCTGCAGATACAACTATTATTCTCATGTTTAATACATGTGAATGGCTGTCCTCTCAGACCTGTCGCTACTGTGTGTGTGTGTGTGTGTGTGTGTGTATTTGTGGATGTCAGTGAGTGAGGATGGGGTCCTTTATCTACAGTATTAATAGAGGCTTTACTGTTTGGCTGGTCCAACCAAGTTTAGCTTAGAGATGAAAGAGTGATAGATGACGATGACGATGACGATGATGATGATGATGATGATGATGATGACGATGATGATGATGATGACGTCCTATAGCTGCTAGCCTGTTACTGTGCTGGACAAGTTGTTATTTGCATGACATTGCAGAATCTGAATCAGAATCAAAATTGCATAATTAAATCTAAAGCTTTAATTTGGCGCTGAGCTCAGACAATTTATTTCGTTGCTCTTCACGTTTCTGAAGCTTATTTTGCTCCATCTCACAGCCCCTCGCCTCGCTCACTTCCTTTCTGCCAACCTCAGCTTTATTGGAGCACGCATCCATGGCTGATTTTTACCCACACCTTAATTTGCTGCCTCAGCTAGTTCAGGGCTAAAAGCTTTATGTGATGGATGATCTCAGCTGTTGTGTATTATCCTCCAGCTGCAGTCATGTTTTATGTATTATTTTATTTCATTTATGTTTCTGTCACCCAGAGCAGAACAACCAATCTTGGCTAAAACGTTCATTTTCTTTTTTCCTCCAATATGAAAAGAAATATTCAATTCACTCTCATGCCGTTTCTTATTTTCTCTCTCTCCCTTTCTCTCACCCTCACTTTTTATCCTCTCTCTCTCTCTCTCTTACACGCACATGCACACACATACACACACACACACACACACTCCTCTCCGTTTTTTGGTTCAAAATTAAACATTAAATCAACATCATGAGAAGGTTTTAAATAATTGCTGTGATTTAATTAGCTGACCTACTGGAGGAATTTGCACTCCTTTAAAGGGTTTGGTTTAGTCCTGAAGCTTTGAGATAATTAATGAATCCATATGGTGCTGGAGCCAAAGCCGTATACTGTAAACAGCACTCAGATACACACCTGCTAGTTTCTTGTCGCCAGGCAACATTAAATAATTTAACATTTCATTGGAGCTTCACAACTCTTGCCTCGGCACGCGGCTCTGGATCTATCCAGCTCAGCTCGCTGTCCTCCTGTCAACTGCTTAGACTTCAGGCTTATGCACTTATGCAGCAAAAAAAATAAATACCAGCACATATTTACATGTCAGCATTTAATCACAGATCTCTCACAAATCTGTCCCTGTCTGTCTCTCTCTTGCTTCCACTCCCTGCTATTGCTGTGGGTGTTTATTCACCCTGTGTGTCTGTGACATTGGCAGGGAGCTGCTGGGTTGTTCATGTAACTCACTGATGTGTGCAGTGTTGGGAGATATTCCACATGCCTTTTGGGAGGCGTTGACCCTCAACACTAAAGGCTAGGGACCGTCTCTCAAGTTCGGCACAAGCAGCTCACTGTAACAGGATTGACATTGACCCAGAAATATGAAGCTGGCAGTCCACTTTTGTTTACTATTTTAAGATGGAGGTTACTGGGAAGCTTGTAGTAGGAAAAGAGATGTGGGAGCAAAGTATTTCATCCTGGAAGTGTTGACAATTTCCCTTTCACTTTATTTTTGACTTTCTGCAGACTGATTTGTTTGTTTGCTAATATACCGGGCTGGAATTGGCCATTTGTTAAGAATTGGATTTTGGCCAGTCGGTGTTGCCCACCTCCATTTTTTTACTATAACAGCTTCAGACGTGGCGATCTGTAAAATCTTCAATGAAACCTGCCTCACCCTGCCTTACCTTGAGCTGCCAACCCACATAAAAGAATTTAATGGGTTTCAGTGGATAGTTTTAGTGTCACATTACAGTCTAAATGCTGTTTCAGAGGCTTTTCCACCCTGCCAAGAATAAAATTCTTCAGGAGACACTGAATCCTTGTAATGTTTTTGGTAGTTTTTGGCATGAAAATGGTCAGCAGCACATTGGCTAATGGCAGCTTCAATACAAAAATATCTGGATGGTATCAGCCTTCAAAAACCCATATTGATCAAACCCTAATCAGAAAACCTGACCTGAATGGGATTTATGTCTGTCTACCCTTGAAAGTCTTGCTGAAACAGGGACAAGGATAGTGTGCAGATATGTTTAAGATGAGACTACACAACATAGCAAAAACAACAAAAAATAATCTTCCAAGCAAGCACAACAGTCCATTTAGTCACAGGGTTATTCCCAGGTGAAACAGTTAAGCCAGCAACCTTTCTGGTTTGGGCTGCAACTTACTGTAATGGGATAGAAGCATTTGCAAAGCCTCACTGTTGTAGTAGCTGCTATCCTGTGGCCCGCAGCCACTTTAATCTCTGCTTCCATGCTGTAAGCACTGAGTAATGATGTATAGAGGTGGCTGCTGTAAGTAAACTGAATGTGTAATCACTCACACACACACACACACACACACACACACACACACACACACACACCCTCCCAGTGGTCTCTGTATTTACTTTGGCAAATATGGTCTCCCTCCCACGTACAAGGGAAATCTCTTTCTGTGTGTATGTGCACATTTTGTTGTTGTTAGTTTTGGTGTGTGTGTGTGTGTGTGTGTGTGTGTGTGTAGCCTCCAGGGTTCCTCCAAGCTCCGTCTCCTCCCATCCTCCTTACTTCTCTCTTTCCCTCCCAGTCCCCATGGGTGCTGCTTAGCCTCCCCTCTTGCTCTCTCCCGTCTTTATTTACTCCTTCATCCTTCCCTCGCTCCCCACAGATCGCTCTGCAGGGGCGAACAGCCGTCTTCCCTCTCCTTCCTCCTCCCTCTGCTCCCTGCCTTCCCATCTCGCTCCTCCCTGTGGATGATTTTGGGTCGATGGGCTCCCGACAGACCTCCGTCGTTACCTCCTTTACCATTTTCCTCTGGCACCCAACAAACTCCCCGAGCGCCCCCCACTCTCCTCCCCCAGCAAAGCTAATCACTACTCCTCCTTTTTCACTGTATCGCTTCGCATTTAAGCACTTGGTGTCTTCTCCTCACTGCAAATTCAAATTCCTGCTTCTGTTCATCTCTCTGGTGAGTCACCGCCCTACGTCCGAGCCTGGGGGTGTAGGGCTGTCCATCCTGCATACACACACACACACGCACACACTTTAACACACTTTAACATGTCACGTAACTGAAGCACCAGCATATAACTCATCCTGCCTCTGCCTGGCTGCGGCATGGAAATTTCACTTCAAGTTATCACATCATGGTATAAGGAAAAGGTGAAAAGCCTGTTCACACAAATCACCTAGAGAACAGAGAGCCACGTAATTGAGGAGACAGTGCAGGGATCCCAGTGTGTTCAGGAAGAGAACATTGTGTCACAGACTGGAACTACACGGCGCAGATGAAGACACGGCTGCACAGATTAAAGTTATATTTAGCCGTTCCCTTATTGAAACATTTGTTTAGACACTGAATTTGACTGAATTATTTGCTGGCTTGTAGACCAAATTTCTTTCCGTGTCTCATCTGGTGCTGTCTTGTATGTTCGGGGGCGTCCTGCATTATGAATCATGCATGCAAACCAAACAGCGTTGTCACTTAATGTCTGTCCTCATGGGAGAAATCAGCAGCTTACAGTAGCCACAGTTTACTCAGAGGAGATTGATGCTTTTTGTGCCTCTTTCTTTGTGTGTGTGTGTACATGCATGCTTGCAGTGTGATCAATGTGCATGCTGCTGGAATACAGTAAAGTGCGTGCGTACCTCTGAGCTCACCTCACCTCTAGGGAGTCCAGTAGAAGAGGGAGACGAGCTGAGCAGCACGATTACTCACTCAGCCTGTTTCACAGCTGCACTGAAGATCTGACACTATGGTTGTTGCCTCACACTCACACACTCACACACACTCACACACACTGTTTCTCTACGTAGTGGGATTGCTCTACTCGACATTGTGTCACAGCTGCAGTGGGGGCTCTGCTGCCTGCCTACCTAATCTAACAGCAGCAAAGGGCCAGATGGGAACAGCAGTCGTTGTAAGGCTGGGACACACACACACTCCTCAGCACACACTGGTATGCATGCAAAGCAGGTACGACACGCGTGGATGCACAAAAATGTGCTTCCTCATGCACACTCATACACAGTGTCAGAAAACTCAAGTAATAAATATATTCACAATCTTAAGTACTGTAAAGAAGTATTAAGGACTATAAATGCGTGCTATCCACACTAATTTTATTCTATGCTGTTGGTACCATAGATTGTAAAAAAAAAGGTTTGGTTGGTTGGCACCTACTCTTGAGTAAGAACGTGGAGTACATGACAAATATTGGCATGAATGATAATATATAACATTGAATATACTATATAATGACAATATACAAAAGGTAATATGAAGCCCAAACGCTGGCAAATGTCACGTTTACCTTGCTGTTTCCTATGATTTCAATGAGAAATATTGGCCAAACTAAACCAATTTCAAATTCAGTGGACAGAAAAGCCCTATGGATCACACTTATACACAATGGAGTACATAGTGTTTGTTTTTCTCACACACACTCTCACACTTGCCCACCCACTCAGTCACTCAGTCACTCACTCAGTCACTCTCTCACTCAAGGCACACATGTATGCATCTTTTACACACATCTTCTACACACACACACACACACACACACAGAGACACACACGGACGCACACACACAATGAAGTGGGAAAATCCTCAACAACAGAGATTATACATTCAGAGTTTTTTGGCAGAATCACTTTTCATGAGCCACATTCCACGGCTTTGCTTCTCTTTGTCCTCCATTCACTGAAATCTTTCCTCTTTGTTATGTGTTTTGTTATCAGTGAGTGTGTGTCCATGAATGAGTGAAACCGCTTAAAGTCGCCCAAGGCCATTAGTTTGTTATTTGTCTGAACGAGTGGGTGAGTTTTAGAGATACGACATATTGAAACTGTCAGTACAGTTTGGTGGATCTTTGCGAGTGACCTTCAGTCAAGGCGAGCTGTAGTTGTAGATGCCTACAAGGCTTAGAGTGGGTTTTAAAAAAACACGGCGATGCCTGGTCGGTGGATCAGTGCGGTGGTTTTATGTGACTCACAAGTGATTTGGAACCGCATGGCTCAGATTCACCTGCTGTGAAGTAACAAGATACTGTAGGTGGAATCTGCACAAGATTGATGATTGCATTGGAGACTTTAAAGCACACATGCAGTATGATACTGCACATTATACAGCAAGTATTTTCAAAGACATTCCAACTGTGCTCATAATTCCCATTAAATTGTGCTAGCTGTGCTTAATGAAAAATTTAATTTGAGGCTATGCTGACTCTTAGTTTTAGCGATACAGTTAGCAATTTTTCTCGCTTTCTCTTTTGGTGACTGTTGTATAAATGCCATAATACTCTAGAGGATGTTCTTTACTCTGATTATGGATTTTGGTGATGATGGCACATAACCTAATCACCATCACACCTTCATCACAGTAAAGGACGCCCTCTTGGAAATGATTCTATAATACTGAAGGTTAATTTTACTCTCCACTGATTTATCTGTGCCTGCACACCAGACACACATCAGACATCAAAACCAATCCATGAAATCACCAAAAACATACGCATTCAATACATATGACATGCGCACATAATACAAAAATGAAGCTCCTTTCTGGTTCATTCAAATGCATCTTTTCATCTGGCAATGAAAGCCACAGAAAAAGCACTGGGACATTGTGTACAGGGTCTCTGATGATTTTACCAGTCTTTTTTTCAGAGAGGGCTACACTGAGTTTGGATCCCTGGATTATGACTGAGATTTTTTGGTAATCCACTGCCGGCCCCTCAGACCAGCAGGAGAGAGAGAGAGGGTAAGCAGCAGTACTTTCAATGTGACAAATGAGGATAGAGTCCTGGGGCACAGTAGGAAGGTGCACTGCATGTTTTATGTATAAAGTATTCAATTCTCTCTCTCTTATTTTACCACACAAACACTAAAAATATTCTGAAAAATCTGAAACCCAGAGAGCACTGAAGGATGGAGAGAGGTGTGGAAATCATTACTGTGCTGTGGTCCTGTATATAACGATTATTTTCATTATCTATTAATCTTTTGATTGTTTTTTCGATTAATCATTTAGTCTATAAAATGTCAAAAGTAATGACAAATGTCTATCACAAGCTACCAGAGCCCAAAGTAATATCTTAAAATTGCTTATGTAGTCTGACCAGCAGCTAAAAAACCCCCAAAGTATTAATTTTATAATGATATGAAACAGAGAAAAGCAAGTAAATCTTGTGTGAAGCTGTAACCAGTGTTTGGTATTTTTTACTTGATAAATGATTAATGAATTTTCTGCTGATCGCCTAATCAATTAATCGTTTCAGAACTAGTCCTGTATATGGCTGCAGCAGAGGACTCAGCAAAGTGACACATTACCCTTCACCTCACATCAAGGCTTTTGCCTTAAGCCTCCCACCAAGGAAATGGAGTGACATTCAGGAAGGTCACTGTACTGTATCACAGTTGCTATACTGTATATTTTGGCATGGAACATGCAATAAGCAATGGAAATGTTTAAATTCTATAAGGAATTCAGAAATCACACAAGCATTTCCACCCCGCTTTTTCTCTCCACAGTAAAACTGGCACTCTATATTATGTGTTTAGTGAACATATCTGCACATAAGAGCACAGAGACGGCATCATTGATAAAACAAGCACAGGAAAGCTCCATTGTGTCTTTTCAGGACAGCGATGTAGACTACACATAGGGTGAAACATGGTACAGTCTCCATTTTCACCTGGATGTGACACTCCTGCACTGCCTCAGGCTCCGATTTATGCTCTCTTAAAAAGCGGCACTGAAATGTAAAAGATGTGTGAGGATGCCTGAAGGAACAGTGGAAGTCTTCCCCTCCTTGTCGTCATCTGAGAGCAAAATGGGACTCCTAGTATTTTAGTCAAGAGTCAAGGGACTGGGTAAACTGCGTAATCTGCTACAATTTGCAAATCATATCCCTAAACCTGTTGTGTTCATTGTATCAGGATGAAAACCAGACAGTCTGACCTAATGTAATAATGTTGACTGTTCTGATATGTTCTGATGTCATTTTGTGTGGAGGATGTTAATGCCACTGTTTGCTTTTTATTTTTTTCTTGTGAGCACACTTATGAGAGGATCCCTAAGTGATCCGTTAGCAAACAGAGTGAAGCTAATGCTGCATTCATGCCATGGGAATAACCCGCCATGCGACCTGGCGGTTAGAAGAGGTTGAAAGTGTTCACCCTTTCAAACCTTAGCTTGAGGCTTGTTTAAAGCTGTCAAGCACCATGACTGAAGTTTTCTGCAGACAAAATTTGGTTGCTCCTTCATACTTAACCAACAAGCACTTAGTAAGTGATACATTTGAGTTCATGTTGTACAGCAAACCACTGCCATGTCAACATGTAAGTTGGTTCGAAAATTTTCAACTATCTAAAACAGCGGCAAACATCAGGTTTTGGTGTTAGTCCCTCAATTAAAGAACAAGGGCTTCTTTCTAGACTCACCATTTTGCACTGACGTTCCAACAATCATACAGGGAGAAATCTATCATTGAGGCAGAGATACCAACTTTTCCACTGACAGCAGCCTCAATAGACCAGAATGCAATGCAGCTGCAGCCTGGATCTTTGCCGATCTGTTGTCGGTAGCCTGTGAAATACAACGCTCTCTTCAGCTGCTTTTTTTTGGGTAATTTTAACAACCTGGCATGGCAACCACAGTATTGTTCTATATCTACTGTCACTTTTTCTCAACTGGAAAAATGCACTATGCTATCATTATGACTCTCCACCTCCACATATAGAGAACCCTGTCCTCTGGTTGTCCAAAGTCATTTTGGGAAATGTAGGAAATAACTGAGGTAGAAGTAGACGAGACAGGTTGAGAGAAAGTCAATAGGCTACACCAAAAAAGTTACTTAGAACACTTCATCACAAAATAACTCCTGGAACGCACTGAACATCACAAATTGATGATATTTAACAGTGTATGAGTATCCAAGGGAGGATGTTTCCTTCAGGAGTTAATCACAAAATGACTTATGTGATGAAAGTTGTTTATTCTAACAAGTTAAACACATGAACGCTTCCATGTTGAAGTAACAAGATGTCATTCCGTTATTTCTGTTTCTTCCAATATGATGTGAACACAGCCTTGATACAGGTGTTTCCTCATTGGTGATGTCTGAACTCAGGAATTTGCAAAAATGGGGTGAGGATTGGGGGGAGGGGGTCAGCGGCAAACCCCGAATACCCAAGTAGCCAAGTAGCCTATCATTACCACAAACTCTTTATGGTTTACCAAGACATGCAACTCGAAAAACGCACCTTCGCCAACTAGTGGTGATATATGGTAGATAGAATGGGGAATCTGTCTTGTGACTGATTGAAATCTCCTTTTGTCCATTACCTCATAAAGAATTAATTGATGTCTTATTTATGGCAATAGTCAACATGATTTCCTGTAGTAGCAAACTTTTTTGTTACTGCCATGGTGTTTTGCTGAGTATTGAAGACTTAATCCTGTTTTTTCTTATTTTAGCCTATTAATTTTAATTAACTGTAGGTAGTTAGATAAAACTACAGTGGGCTAAATGGCAGTAGACAAGGTCGCTGGCAGCAATTGCTGTAAATTGGTCGTGCTGACATGGAAGCCAGCTACTTATTATTCATGAAGCCTTTCAGCCAATGAGCGCTTATTAGCAACAATTGACACGTGCAAGCATGGATTCAAAGTGACAACATGAAATCATCTCGCCATTTATATTTTTTATATACATTGACACTGAAATGATACTATCACTTTAGGCGATTTACAGGCTAACAGCTCTGTAAAGATAAACCATATTAGCCGTTTAGCCTCATTGACTTCCATGCAATGCTTGTCTCTCCGCCCATTAGAGGGCGCTCCAAACACTGCAAGCTTACCATTGGAGAGAGAAAGCGAGTTGCAAGGCTGTCCGTGGCTGTGCCGTTACTACTTACCACCTGCAAACGGAGGTAAACTGTATTTCCAAGTAGGAAGCCCGTCTTCCGTTTTCCCCACAGGACGTGAATGCAGCACGGACAGCCGGAGTAGTAGAGAGAGGCAGCAACAGTGCAGATGAGCCCCAGCGAACAGCAGCCGGGTCCTCTCTCTCTCACACACACTAACACACACCGACACTACGCTCTACATCACATACACACATGCCAGGACACACACGAGCGCCGAGCACACACACACATTCTCACTCACACACACATCCAATCCAATAATAAGAGAGCACAATCACTCCGCACTGCCTGCCGCGGCCGGTGGCAGCCCTCACGCCTCTCCGAGACACAACGCTGGTAGCCCGCTGTGAAAGAAGCTCTCGCTGGCTTTATAGCACAAAGCAGAGAGGGAGACTTCATTTGCCGTTTCATCTGCAGAGGCAAGAGGGGGGTAGAGTAGATATTATATAGCAGTGCTGAAAAGAGAAGCGAGGAGGTGAGTGAATGCAGTCCAGTCCAGCTGCTGCTGCTGTGAGGAGGAGGAGGCTGACTGTCTAGCGGCTGGAGGAGCAGCATTATCCCGCACAGACGAGCCGAGACGAGGCGAGACGGCCAGCAGTGACGAGCACCAGCAGGGCTTGCGGATGTGGAGGGACTACCACTCAAGTTCTTGTCCTGGGTAAGCCAACTTCCCATCTCAGGCACACACACACACACACACACACACACACACACACACACACACACACACACACACACACACACACTCGTGGGTCTTGATTGGTCTGGGGTGAGTGTTACCAGGTATCACAGATGGGCACAGCTAGTGGTCTACCTGTGTCCTCTCCTCTCTGCTGCACATGGGATTCATCTCTAGTGTCCCTCTTCCTTATTGCTGGTATCACAGCTTGCATCTGCATCCCTTTTATCCCTTTTGAGCATCCAGTTTGCTGTGGTCAAGACGCATCACTTTATGATGAGTGCTGGGCTAAAACAGATGACCTGATGAACACTGTGATCAAAATGTTTCCAGCATGGCTGCATTTAAGTGTTTGACTCTTGCAGGTTGTCTGGTACCTCCATTGTTCCAGTACTTGTCCCCCCCCCCCCCCCCCCCCCCCCGAGCCTCTGCTCAGGCTGCTATGGTGCGGTCCTGCAGGCTGACAGATTTGTTCTCTAATTCAGATGGACATCGGGTCTCATTATCTCCCACTGGGTGTGTGTGCTGTTCTATTGTCATTCCTGAAAATAGTGTGCCTGCCTGTGCCTCTGTCCCCCATGCAGGCACAAGTACTCTGTGTGTGTGTGTGTGTGTGTGTGTCTTTGCTTACCAGCTCTCAATTAGGTTTTAATGATCTAAACGTGCGGAGAAGGCAGCCATTGATCGATCCCTGCAGTCATCTCAGTGTGAGCGGCTCGGTGCCTGTCGTCTGCATGACACGTCTGAGCCTGTGTGTCTGCTGCTGCCCCCGTGCCTGTGTCTGCTCAGTCTGTGGCCTTATTTCAGTTCTATGCAGCTCTTTATTGCAGCTCAAGAAATCAACTGATTATGCAGGCAAGGTTGTTTACAGTTGTGCTTTAACCTGTTCCTGGTCTGAGAGGAACCCCCGGCGTGCCACTGCCCCGGGAATCTGATCTTCTTGCATACATAGACACCAGAGCAGGACCAGTAACACGGCTGATATTACACATCCAAAAAGTAAATAATTATTTAATCCCTTACGTAATACGTATCTACAATATTTTTAAAAATATTTGTATTATTACAATAGCAGTTATTATTGGCTATTTTGACATGATTATTATCTATGACACAGATAATTAAAAATGGAAATAAATTTGTCATGCTCATAATGATGGCCACAGCCTTAATGGGCTTAAAAGACACTTCTTAGTTTGTTGTTAGTTTTTCCTCGTTGTCTTATCAAATCTTTACTATGCATGGAATTATGTATTTTGTCTTACATTATGTGTTACGGCCTCTCATGGGTCCCCGGTTGTTTGCTTGATGTGGAATATTACATTAGCCTTTACCGTCTAGAGAAAAAAAGGAGAATGCCAATATTGAAGTGAATGCAATTATCCAACAGTCCTTAATGGCACCTGTGGTGCCACTTAGCCTCTCTATTTGACAGCTTTATCTGTCAGTAATGAAATGTCTTGCTGACAGCCCTATATGGCCCATAGAGTGCATTGTTGAATCAAGCCTGTTAGTCCTGTCCATTACTACGCCTACACTTCCCCTCCCATGCTCATCCTTATACTGTTGTGCATAAAGCTGTCGGCTGCGCTCAATAGTGACATTACCTCAGCTCAACACTGCCAATGCCCAGCCTCATTGTTTTCAAGCATGGAGTTTTTATGGGGCCAATAAAGCAGGGATGCAACCTCCTGTCAGCAAGATGAGGGCATTGCCGCTCTTACAGAGGGCAGTGCAGACTAGCGAGAAAAGAGCAAAGGAAGGAGGGAGCGGCGAAGGAGTGCAGGAGGGAAAGGAGAGAGTGCCCCTGTGAGTGGCTGTCAGATACCTGCAGGCACGCTGACATGTCAGCTGTCGTGGTTAAGATGTCCAGCTGGACCGATCAGTGGGGAAATATGGGCCTGTCTGCGCCGGCCACCCTCCCACTCACTGGCTACTGTAATGCCATTATGGCTGTTCAGATGGGGCTGTAACCTTAATGCAGAGCTTAGAGAGCATCTGTGCCTTACAAGGGTTTTTTTTGCGGGGCTGGACATGATGAGGTGCATGACATTGAAATATAAAATGGACCTTGAATCACAGCTTTAAAAGACGTTTGGTATTACTTAGTGAAATCAGGCTGAGGAATCGTTTGCCAGGGTTTAGGCCTAATTTAAGTTTAGAAGTGTGTATCTGGTAATGGCACCAGGAATTACAGTTTATTCAAAATTATTAAGACATGCTATTTGACGATTGGAAAGTACACAGAGGCTTTATAGTGTAATTGGTAATGTGTTGTGAAGTGCCTCACAGTTTATCATTGTAATGCCATTTATTTAGATGACTCTAATGCAGGCACTAGTAATTATAGAGCCCTTTGTTATGGTGTTTGAAACCAGTAGGATCAAAGCCAAAGCAATACTTCAGCCCAGTACAAAGCAGCAGAGCCATGTAATGAAAGTGTTCAGATGTTGAGGGGTCAATTAGTCTGCTGTCTTCACTGAATGTTTTTTTTTGCCTCCTGAGGATGATGTCATTTATGCCACTGCATACTCAGTGAAAAAGGAGGAAGAACACATCATCTTCTATAATTTAAAACTACATCACTGATTTCAGCAGCAGAGCCTTTTTATTATACAGTTCAGTGGCATGGCACAGTACATGCACTGCCCCCATGCTACAGTATCATCCACTACAAGCACTCATCAAAGGCCTGGTCGACTAGGCAGACCAGGCCGTAATGCTTTTCCTCAGTTCACCTTGTCTCACTAGTGAGTGGAGCTCGTATCAAAACATGATTGCTTCATTTGACATTTCAGTTGATATTGTGCATGTGACCTCTTGTTACCATCGAGAATACTTGACAGGCTTTGGAACTGAAAGCATGGCACAGATCACACAGAGAGAGAAGTGGGGTGAGAAACATTTTTTGCTACTTGGATGCTGCATATTTGATGTTTCTCAGGTCTCTGGATGAAAGAATGTGTGATGAGCTGGCCATGTCATTACATGAGTACTAAAAAGGAAGCCAAGGGATTCTCATTAGTGTAGGTAGGCTATGCTTACACATCACTTCAAAGGAAAAGGTCAGATACTACGTCATGGGTTATCCTTATGCCTTAAGTCATTTTGCTCCCTCATTGCTTTTCAAGAGATGGTGATTTTTTGACTGTGAACTTACCATCCTTCACACATGGACCCTGGGTGGAAATCCAACCAACTGTAATTTGCTCTGCAAACACAATCTAGTCTAAAGCAACAGAAATGGCCCTGTTTATGTAAATTTTAGCATAAGACAGCTGAAAGGTAGACAAATAAAATCCTTAGTGTGAGTAAGCTGATATTTGAAGACATTCATCTTTGGGTGTAACCGAGCGCAAAGCGTCTCTAACACTAAATCGTGTTATGGGATGAAGCGCCGGGTATTTGGGGAGTTTATATACTTGTCAGGCTCTCCAGCTCATTTCATTTTATGTATTTTCATGGCTGCTGGCAGCTTGAAGTACTGTGACCGGCCGTCCATAAAACAATATTCCTCAGTATGGATCGACCTCCTTGACTGGGTTGTGATTGGTATAGAAAATGGAGTTAGATCCTAAAGGCTACTTGCCTGTGTTTTCATCAAAATGGTACCATACTCCATTTCTATCTGAACAACATTGTCAGGACATTGAAGAAGTTTGCCCCTGCGCTTTTTGTGTCCTTTTCAGATTGAGAGACATAGGTAGAATTTCTACAGGGGCATTACTAACACTGATCACCTGGTGAGCTATAAGCTAAAAGGGGCAGAGGCATTTATATCACAGTATTTCAATGGTATGTAGGCTTAAAACACAACAATACTTCTGCCATAACATTGTATCAATAGTCCTCAGTCAAAGCATTGCAATCTACATCAGCAAATACACATGATGTGGTCTTTCAGAGCACTAGCTGTAACTTTGTTCTTTGTTGGATAATGGCCAGTAATGTCTATGCTTAAAAGTGGCAGCACAGCAAAGTCATTTGCATTGCATCGCATTCACTGGGGAATGTGTGCGTTTGTGCAGAGTAATGTTGGCATAGACATTAGCACAAGGCTTACATCTCTTCAAGACCTTACAGTGTTCAACAGAGAGCATTTAAGGACACATCCTCTCAATAAAATCATGAGACTTGCTCGTCTCCTCTAATCTAATGTGTGCCAAAAAAATGTCTTGCTCCTTGAAATGGAAATACTGCACAGATTGTGATCTCTGGAATAGTTAGATGCCAACCTGCACTGAGAAGCAACTGTTAGGGCTGTAAACACGATTTTAAACCTAAAACCTAGGCCTACGTCTATTTGACTAGAATTTTTACACCATTAACTGTATGATTACTTTTGGCCTGAATATTGGAAAAATGTTGAAAACAGCATACCAAACTAGTGAATTGATATTGATAGAATAGTACCTGTGGAGAATAGAATAACCTGTGGATCAAAGTGGAAATTTCCATCACTGAATACCAGCCCTATTTTGTATAAACCGAGTGATATAATCCAGAAATATTATTACTGAATGAGTGCTTGAAAAAAGGTATATACATGCCTCTGTACAACACTCACCAGAAAGTTTTTTCTTCCTGAGTGAGCATGCTTCTGGACCCCTAGCATTGCTGGGGAAATACACTTTTAGAAATTTTTGCCCCTGTTCCTATTGGAGTCCGAGTTAAATCAAAATGTTACTTTAATCATCTCAGCTCTAGTATGAAACCGTTGTAAACATAGTCGGATCCGAGCGATGCAGTCATGGCGTATTGTTGTATTTTGAACCACATTAGCTGTGGCCTGTGGGTCGACTCAAGTTACACACATCTTCCATTCTATCTCTCCATGGGCCCGGCATGTAAACCAACTCTTGAATCAGCTCTTAAATTATGTAATTAGATTAACAAGATTAGATTAACACATGACATGCACCATGAATCTGTTGTAAGATTGATGCCAGGGGCCGAGGTATTTTAGTACTACACCTCTATGATTCGTGCAACAAATAGAACACACACAACACACACACACACACACTTTAAAAGTTCAAAACCATTTTTCTTTGCCTAAATCCCCAAAAAGTCCTGTGTCTTTGTGGCATGTGGAAATGATGTCACAGGATTAGATTTAAACACCTAATTAAATGTGTATTTCAAATGCCTGTAGCTCTATCTTTACCCGCACACACACACACACACACACACACACACACACACACACACACACACACGCGCTCACCATGTCACCAGCTCCTAATTGATTTTTAAGTGCTTGATGATCAAAAATAGCAGTTTTGTTGTCATCGCATCCCCTCCGTCCTGAACCTGCTAATGACTTCTCCTCTAATGAGAACCGTGTTGTGGTCAGATGCACTTAACGCTGTGCAAGGGTATTAAGCACGGGATTAATTAATCATTCTTCAAATGGATCCTTTCATGCACAACAGTTAACAGTCTGTTAGACTCAGCTGGGCTCTGAACCTGATGCCTTGCAGTCGGCTGTTTGCGGGGTGACGATGATACATTTAGATGAAGATTAATGATGAGATTGAATTGTGGCTACGCGAAGAAAATAAATACTCCTACACACAAGAGCTACTTCTGCGCAAACAGCTATAGACATTTTGTTTACGAAGTTCTCTCAAGGATTGCTTCCCTCACTCATTCTGCACTCATCCTCATTAAGAAATTGGGCTTTGAACCTATTGAACCTATTTGAAACATCCCAGTGAGCCGTCGGTAGAAATGAAGATTAAGGATTCATGCCTCTGCGCCTCTTCATATCAGTCTATAACACCCAATCTCTCTCTCTGTTCTGAGGATCATACTACCAGCTCTAAAGCCGACTTTTATCTCCTTGCTGCTGTTGAACATAAAATCGATAATCAGGTGATCAAATCATTTTCATGAAGTGGAGCCAGTGGAAGAGATTAAACCGATCAGTGGGTCGCTCGTTCGTTCTTGCTTGCTTGCTGGCTTTCTTGGCTTCTTTTCTTTCTTGGCTTCTTTTCTTTCTTGCCTGCTTTGATTATTGCTTTCCGTGTTGCTTCCTTGGTTAATTATGTTTATTGTGCAGGCTTGCCTACCTGCATGCTTTCTAGCTTGTTTACTTTCTTGAAGAAGAGAGATGTGGAACAGGAGCGTAGTATGGACTGGGATTTGAACCCTGTCCTTAGCGCCCCATGTGTGATTGCAAGTCAGTGATCCTCTCTACTTAAGCGAAACCCCAGCAGGATGCCAGTGGAGTGAAGTCTTATTTGAACTGGATTAGTTTTACTGGGGGAGGTGCTGTGATCAGGGATGTAGCGGAGGCTAAACCCACCTAAACTCAGTTTACCCATCTTCCGAGTCTGACATAAGTCTGTATGAGGAAGATTTATGGTATACATCACAGTAAGCAGTATCAAACTGATGAATAAATTGATGGTTTTCTGAAAATCGAATTGGTTTGTTTATATTAGTGGATATTAGTGATGAACTGGAGGTCATAGTTTACTTACCTTTTTATTTACCACAACATCACTGCCTGTAATGTTATTTTTACAGGCTGTTTGTATAATTCCAGTGGACCATTTACCCATGATAACATATTTCTGTGATTTCCCGCAAATTAAGGCTTGTAGCCTGGATGTAAAACATAATGATCTACACCTTGTATTGGCACACTGATTAGTCACACAGGCATTATGTTTACTATTGGCAACAAACATTTTCCTTTGCAGGAACAGATGCTCCATTGTCTGTGACATTTGGCTGAGATGTAGCCAGCTACTTACTAAATGCTGCCATGGAAGAGATAAATGACATCAACTTTCGAGATTTTGGTCTCCAAAGGGATTTTATTAAAATGGGTCACCACAGTGTGTTGTTGTTGGCTTATGGATTTACACTGAGGTCAACAATTTGCTGCAATACTGCCTTCATTAGATCATTTGAGCTAGCAGCTTGCATGTGTCATGACAATCTGCCAGCTGCCAAAAATCTAACACGTTATTACATTATGGAGATGATAGTTTGAACTGGATTGCTATTATCAAATGGCGGGTTTGTTGAGAAACAGAAGGGTATTCAATCTGGATGTTTTACTTTCCGAATTTGTCAAAATACCAGACATACACAGCAGATTTGTACTGGATTAAAATTAGGGATGCTGTTGGTAATAATTACAATTACAGGACCTCCCTTAGTAATGCTAATCCAGTTCGAATAGGGCTTAAATTATGTTTTGTGTTGGAGGGCTATGATGAAGAGCTAATAATGGAAAACTGTGATGTTATGTTTTTGGCTTCATTATGCATAACTAAAGTCATTATGCTGATTGTGTTTGTGTGTGTGTGTGTGTCAGTGCATGCATGTGCCACTGCTGTGTGAGAAGCAAACCAATCTCTTTATGCCTCCCCAGCGAAGGGGCAGTATATTTTTAGGCAAATGCCTTCTCCAACCTGTCATTTTAAAAGGATGTCAAAGCCGGAAAGAAAATCTCCCCTTTGTTTTTGTTTTTTTCCTGCATCATTTGAACTAATAAATCTGCCGCTGTATGTGTCCATGTGTAACAGTGACAGATGGGTGTGATGAGATTGTGTTTAACAGACTGTGGTTCCTCTTCCTCCCCAGCTTCGTCTTCCTCTTCCTCGTTTTGCTCTTTGGGGAGCATATGGATTCGGTTTGCCTGTCAGAAGTGTTTGATCAGAAGTAGTCTGCTGAGGATCTTTGCTTTGAACTGACTCAAAGCCGTGGCGAGTTTCTCTTCCTTTGTTTGGGGGACTATAGCGGCTATACTCTGCTCTCCACATACATTAACTGCCGCATATACTGGATGCATTTTCATATGTGGAGGCGTGGTTGCGTGCTGCTACACAGAAACATAGAGTTCTGTTTGTCAGTATGGATCTGAATCTGTGGATGTGTGTTTTTGTTGGTGTCTATGAATATCTCTGTGAGCCGCTGCATGTGCGCGCGGGCGTGTGAATGCGAGCGAATGTGTGCATAATCAAGTCTACGTCTATTTGATGTTCCCCTGTTGCCTCCTCTCTGTTTGACAGGTGTACTATCTTCTTTGTGTTAGTTGCCGCACTTTGAGGTGAAGAGGACACGTCGCTTCTGGACATCAGGGACATGCCATGAATTTATCATGGGGGCCAGGACAGTCGCAGGCAGGCGACGTTGGACGGGGGCTGCCGCTTCACTCCTCTCCCAAGCCTGTCATTGGTTAGGGATGAATTATTCATCTTTTTTTTTTTTGTAGAAAAACATTGTGATCACAGAGTCGCGGATCGGCCCGTCTGTATGACAGTAAGCTGTCAGAACTCGTCCCGTCTCTCTGTCGAGCACAACACCGCCTGCCTTCACTTCCCTCTGTCCCTTATATATGTCTCATCGCTTTGAATCTCTCAAAGAATTTTTTGTTTTCCTCTCCCTCCGCCTCCCTCTTTTGTCTCACCTTGAAACGGCTCATCAGAACCACTTTAGACGGATCTCTCGACTGTCTCGGCGTGGGGAAGGCAGCGTGGTGTTAGAAATGTCTGCGTGTGTATGATTGCCAGAGTGAATGATCTCAAAGGGAAATCTAATGTGGCCTGGAATCACTTCCTCATATATATTAAGGATGTAACATCTTAGAGTGTGGAGTTTTTCGTGGGCTAAGGTGGGGACTTAGGCTACATATTCTACCATGTTGTATTAACGGAATACACCAAGTTTTTGTGAGTTTGAGGTAGGGATTTATAGATGTTGTCTTGACTGGATGCTTTGATTGACTGCCACTCTTTACTTTATTTTTTTATATTATTTATTTATTACTTTTTGTATTATTATTATTTTCATTTTATGTCTGTTTTTGTTTGTGCTTATGTTTCCATAGTTATCTTTGTCTGTTTCATTATTTCTATGTGAAAGATTTAATAAAAACTTAAATGACCAAAAAAAAAAAAAAATGTCTGCGTGTCAGAGTAAACAGTTTCAAAAGAGCCTGTTAATAATTTGTATGCCAGAATGTAGTTGCGGTTGTGTCTGTTTGTATGGATATGCTTTTTGGTGTGTGTGTGTGTGTGTGTGTGTGTGTGTGTGTGTGTGTGTGTGTTTCTGGCTCCATCCAGCATGCTGTTTTATCCCAGTACATCCAGTGCCGGGCTCCTGTGTGATGTCAGAAGAGATCTATGTTTGATGTGCAGGCAGGGCCCAATTACCCGGGGCCCACAGCGGTACATAGAGACTTTAGAGAGGCCCTTAGCATGCTAGATAAAAGGCCAGGATGTCATTGTCAGCCTCAGACTATGCTGGTGAGGTGGCGTGACATGGTGATCCCCTTTGAGGACACTGATTGGCCGTTCCCGATACTGGCATCGTAGATGTTTCCTTTCTGCCATGGAATATTGTATTTTACAGGGTATTTGCGGCTCCCCTCTTGGCCTTTCATCGACATTATATCTGCAAACTATTCCAGAGATCAAACATTTCGTACGATTCCTCTCTACGGCAAAGAGTCGAGGGAACGCGGACACCGAGAGACCGGATTAGTCCTCCTCCTTACCCCTCCTTCTTGGTGCCTCTTCATCCCCCCCCTCTTCATCCCTCGCTCCTTCTCTTCCTCCTGGAGGCCTTTAGGGAGAGCAGCTGAGTCACTCTCTCCTCCCGGTCTTCGTCTTCAATCTGTCCTTCCTCCACCTTTCTTCTGTTTTCCCTCGGTAAGCTTTCATCACAGAGAGCTGAAAACCTGTGTCATTTGCCACGGCTCAGTGTTAGCTCCCTGTAGAGCCATAGGTGTGTGTGTGTGGGAGAGTGTGTATTTGTGTGTGTGTGTTTTTGCATTAAGCAGAATTTGTGCGTGTGTGTATATTTTTGTGTCAGTATGCATGTCCCCCTATTAGTCAGAGTTTTATCATGGGTAGCAGCAGTGTTGAGTTGAGATTTACACCAGAGAGACAAGAGCGTGCACCTGTCAACCGCCCATCCAATCTCACACACACACACACATACACACACACACACGCGTGCATGCACATACACACGCATGCCTACACTATCTCTGTTTCTCTGAAGTGCCTCACTTTCGACAAATCCATTTCTTATGCTCTCTTCCTTCCATGGTTCTGTCAAGTCGTATAATCCCTCATCACCTTCCCTAAACCATCTCACATCTCTGACTTCTTTTTTCATCTGTCACTCCTTAAAAAAATCTCTCTATCCTTCCTCCCCTTCAATTTGTCATTTTTTTGCACATTACCTAGCTTCCTTATGTCAACTGTCAGTGCGGTGGCATTCCCACTCTCTTTTCTTTTTTCTTGTTTTTCCGTGTTTCACTGAGTCCTTCATTTTTTTTTGTGTATATTTCATGGTCAGCGCCTGCATTCATTGTTTCTCTTTTTCTGTCTCCTCTTCCTCCCTTCAAAACCTTGACTTCTTGACTTGACTCCTTTTAACAAGAGTCTCTCAGTATTGCGTTAGCTGATCTCTCAGAAGACATGGCACAGATACAGAATCTACCGCTCCCTACTTCAATTCACAGCTATAAATACTCGCTCCTTTTCAGCCAAACATCCCCTCATTATTTAATGGCTGCAAAAAGAACATTAAAGGAAATGAATACATTTGTGTATACTGTATTAAGAAATGACTGATTATCAAGCTTTTAAATGCTTATATTATAGGTGCAATCGTTCCACTGAATGCAGAGCAGAGAATGCGAAGCTGGTGTTGGAAGATTAATCAAGTATTAATTGTCAGTGATGTGCCGTGCGATTCTCTCTCTCTCTGTGCCGTGAGAAGAGATACAGTGCCAGTGTTGTTGCTTGAGATCCTAATTGCCTTAGCAGTCTTCCTGTAATTAACACTCTTGGCTAATTACACCAGGATCCCAGACCTCGCAATTCTCACATTATTAGGCTGAGCTTGGCGGGAAAGAAAACACGCACATATGCACATATGCACATATGCACACATGCATGCACACACACAAGTATGTGCGGGCGTGTTTATGTGTGTGAGATTATATATTGCAACATGGGATTATTTACTTATTTACTGTTGCTCTTGCTACTGCTACTCAGTGATGTAAAGACTATAAATCATTTACAACGGAGCTACAAGAGAAAGCGATTTCACTTCAATATTTGCTTAACGATTTGTCCCACTGGTTTGTCCCTTACAAATGTCATCTAATTTTCCTAGAGACTGTTTTAGGCTGTCAGCCGTCCCCAATTCAGAGCTTGCTGTCTTGGCAGCAGCGAGATTAAAGCTGAGTGTAGGAGAGATGGGGAGTGGGCCGGGCAGTGTGGCAATGCCCAACGGCACAGGATTAGAGGGTGGGACAGTGAAGTAGGCCATATAAACAGGCTCAGCTGAAATATGGACAACAGAGCATAACATAGACAGAGCTGGATGGCCCAGTACATTTCATCATCATGTCATTATGCCATAATCCTTGGCCAAGCCACCATGCCTGCATGTGTGTCAGACAGGGATAATTATTGGTCAGGGACACTTGTGGATATTGTTATTTTCACCTCAATTCAAAATTACAAGATTTACATTACGGATGTGCCCCAGTTTTTCAGAAATTTTATTTTGGTGTAACGTAGCTTTACTCGTGTCAAATAAGTTCTCCAAAAACAAACGCCAAAAGCTCATTCTAATGTTGATCAGCTCAGTGTAGCTCATATATACTCTGCTTTTTTTTAGACCGGTTGGGCAATCCACTGTTTTGTTTTTTATTGTATCTTTTATTTTTTATGTTTTTGTATTCAATATAGACAAGACAAGAAGGGCAGGAGATGTGTCTGCATATAGTAGCATGGGTTTTATTCGCACTAGTGTTGCCAGATGTAAATGGTGGAGAGGAGAACTTTCATACTCGGATACTTTTCTCTGACAAGGAGAAAAAAGAGGAGCAATTGATGTCAGCCTCCTCAGCTGTTGGATGATCCTTTTCAGCAGAGGTCCAAACCCTCTACAGTCAGACCAGTAGAGGTGCCTCAAATTTCCGTAATGGCAGAAGTGAAATTCCTGGATCTTCCAATTTGAATTGCTTCAGGTCAAATCGGAATGATTTCCCCCCATCAGATAATGGGAAGAGCTCTGATGGGACCAGCTCCAGGCCAAATGTCAGTGGGGATGAGCCTCCACAATTCACTGTAAACCTAGAGAAAGAGGAAAAGGATGTAGAAATGATCCAAAATGGACATCTAACACATCTGACACCACAAATGAGATTGTGAACACTTGCTTTGAGTCGGATGTTAGTTTTGAACAGCAAAGTCATTGTGAAAACTCAATCAGACCCTCTGTGCAGGAGGAGGCTTTAATCAGACTGTCTACAGACATGACAAACAAAGGCCTCCAGTGGGACTGCAGCACTCTGATTCCTCCCATTTCTGTGACAATGACAAGGAGCCCACGCAGCACACAGTCAACAAAGAAACAGATGAGGATAAGGAGAGGGAAGGGGAGGTCAGGAAGACTGATAAGCCAGCCAGCATCGTGTTACAGTAGAGAGAGACTGAGCTGAGGACAGATCTAGAGCTGGAAGCAAAATGGCCTGGCCTCCGTTTGGGTGATTGCACCACCCGAATGCCTGATATATTCTCTGTATCATTAGCAGAGGATCATTTTTGCCACGTATAATACAATAACCATTCAAATTTCTGCTCATAGAGTGCTTAAAGGGCCTATTTTGCATTAAGCTTTTTCTATTTTCATGACTGACACAATAATTAATTAGCTTATCTGCAAGGAGCGGTGGAACCACAAGTTGTACTGAGCTGTATCTAGATCTAGAGGGAACATATCTGTATCTGTCTTTCTGTCTGTCTGGCTGTCAGTCTGTTAGTCCATCTGTATCTGTCTTTCTGTCTGTCTGGCTGTCAGTCTGTTAGTCCATCTGTGTCTGTCTGTCTGTCTGTCTGTCTGTCTGCCTGCCAGCTCCTCTCTAACCCTGCTGACCCTCTCTAACCCTCAGCTGGCTCCTCCCCTCTCTCATCCTCCGCCACTTTTCCTTCAGTGTTCCTACAAGACCTTTGTCCACCTCTCCCCTATCCACCTTTGTCCTGACCTCTGCCCCATCTTCAACGTACCTTCACCCCTGCTGGCCCTCTGACATCACATCCCGCCTCGCCTCCCTCTCCCAGTGGTCCGTCCTCTCTGCCCCCTTCCCCCTCCCCCCTCCTCACTATCTGTGTTTCCTGCTTCCCTCCAGGTCAGCGTTGTGTCAGAGCTGCAGGCGGCCGGTCTGCTGCAGGACCAGTAACACCCCTGACAACCAAAGTCACCTCCGCAACATGTGTCATCACCAGACAAGCTGCACTTGTTTTAAGTTGAGCATGAGGAAGTTTGATTTTCACTGACCTTGTGTTATTTAGTTTGTTCGTTTGCCGCAGCAGCTGATAATGGAAGTTTTGAAGGTGGAAAGCCTCTGCAAACTTGTTTAACCCACATGACACCATTTACCCAATTTTAAGGGGAGTCCATTCTTTCTATTTTTTTTTTTTTTACTTTTCAGGGTTACTTTTCTTAGTCTTGTCTATTTCGGTAACTTGGACAACATGGAGAATTGAGCTGAGTGAGTGCAGTGAATGAGCTGTCTGTCATCATGTTGAATTGCTGCTGCTGTCCTCCAAAAATGTCTATGGTAACAACCTGCTGAAGGATTCCTGTAATCTATTTCTCTTGACTGAGTTAACTGACTTATCAGCCTCAGTCATGTTTATGTTTCAATCTGATTTCAAATCTGGTGGCTGTAGCGCCGGGTTTGGTCCTTACAAGTAGCCACAGTTGCAGCTACTGCCACAGCTACATTACCTGTAAAATAATGATATAAACTCTTTCCGTCCTGCCAGGTTTACAATGATGTGGCAGTGTGTCCAGTGAGGTGCTTCAGTGGTGAATCCTCAATCATCCATTTGGTTTGCATGCGCTTGCTAGAGGACTGAGGAGTTTTAGTCCCATACGGTCTGTCTTAAATTGCTCCCGTTTGAGCTGAACCGCTGTATCATCTCTAAGAGCCTTAGCTGGTAACGCTTGGAAGCTGTCTAATTAGGCTTTTGACAATAGCACAGGCTAGATTGACAGTGGCTCAGTCGGCTAATCTCTTTCTGAACATTGTGGATGGACTGCTGTAGGATCTAATATGATGTGAAACAGACAGATTCCCAGCTATCTGCTCCAGCTATCCATCTCTTTCTGCTTATAACAAGTGCAGTTTTCACCTGGGACCTTCCATAGTACAGAGGTTGATCTGCCTGATCCCATCAGTGCCTTCCAAAGATGTCTCTTCCTGGTTTATTACATGGACAGAACTTTCTCCACCTCACTGCTGTCGAGTGATGAATTATGAATAGATGTGAATCCAGCAACACCGGCGGCCAGGCCTGAGGATTACTTTCAATTTGCACACTGCTCCCTCGTTCCCTCGCTGGCTCGCACTGCTAGTCAGACTTCTTTCTCAAGGGACCTTGAGGGCAGTATTAGATTTCCGCCTGAAACTCTAACCCCGCCAATCATGTAAAAAGTTTGAGAAATGAATCTCTATGGATACACACAGCGCTGTATATAGTTACACAATGTGCGCTCCTGTTGCTGCAGCTCTCTGTTTGACTCCTATATCAATGGCTACTCACATGCAGATACCATTTCTCACTTTCCTGGCAGAAGGCAGGAAGGAAGCGAGAGGAAAGAGCGATGCGTGTGTGACCCCTCTCGGATGCTTGTTGACTCCAGATAACTGGTTGTAATTGGCCTGGTTGATTAGCAGGCAGCAGGCAGTGAAAGGGAAGTCTAAAGGACAGGGATCCTTTTAATGAAGCCGATGAGAAGGACACGGAGAGCCTGCAGGCTTCAGGCAGGATTAGAGCTGGCTCCAGCAGAGTATAGGCTTATGATACTTCCTCAAGTGACTCTGCACTTAGGGGCCAATAAGGGCAAGGACAATGTCGGAGTCAGAATATAGATTGAATGTTTTGGTCTTCTGCAGCGTAAGAGATATGAGACACTCTGGACATTTCCTCCTTCCCTCCACCTTGATCTTTTTCTGCTCTCCAACCAGATGTGCTGGTAAACAAATGGAGTCCCTGAAGACATAACTCCCTGACCTTTTCATATACAGCTCGCACACATTTCTCTGCAGATAGAGGACTGTGTGTGTGTGTGTGTGTGAATATGCATGCCTGTCCGCCTGCGTCTGTATCTCTGTGTGCATTCATTCGTTTGCATGTGTAAATTGGAACGTGTAAATTTGTGTGTGTGTGTGTGATGATGTGAGTGCAAAGAACTCTAAGCATGCGATGTGGCAAATTATTGGCCTGATAGCCTCCATCTCCACCTCTCTGAATGTGGCAGAGAGTGAGGGAGAGTCAAGCCAATTGGCATTGGATAGGCCTGGTTGAAGTGATGGCTGGTGACAGGGCAGAGAGGCCAGCCAAGCAAGAAGTAGATGCCAAGAGAGGTACTGATCACACTCACCTCCACCTTGCAATGACTTTGTCTTTCTGTCTCTTGTCTCTGAGCTTTCCATTGAGGTGCGAACTCCAAGCTTCTTTTGTATACACATTCTATTAACAGTTGTATTTTCTTTGGATTCACTGCAAATGCAGGGTCACGTCTGCATTCAGGATTCCTGATACAAGAATTGAAGTTAAGTTGCCTAACACAGTGACTTGTCTTTTTTTTTAGAGACGGTTTCTGAAAATAGTTCTCATTAGCCTGTGACCTGAGGTCCATGCATAGATGAGAGATGAAGTGCAGTATTTTCCTTGGTATCCTGCTATGTAGGATAATTGCACTGAAATTACCCATTGTTTGTTTGTTTGTTTTTTATATACAATGAGGCCATGAATTGATGAATTGTCATTGTTTATACAAATTTGCAACAGTGGGGGTCCGTCGTTGCTGAATTAATAGGGAAGGAGGGAAAATACAGAAGTGTTCTGTATTATAATGGCCCCGATTCTCTATTTCACCAGCATAATGGAAATAGAGGAGCGTATTATACAGTAATAGGTTGAACAGGTGCCATGCATACTCAAACAATCAAGGCTCAGAGCAGTTGACAAAGAGCCATTTACTCTACAATCATAGAGGGTCACAGAATAATGGATGTTTCTAAATCATTACATTTGGTATTTGATCAGGGGCTTTCAAGGACACAAATCCTGTAGCTAAATGGCCCTGACTCTCTTCCAAACAGGATTGCCCTATTCCATCAACTTACCAGTAATCGCCAGACACAATCAAGGGCAGTGACCTCCTAATAACAAATTCAGTTTTATTTTCTTCCTTTATAAAAGCAGCCTCCAAAAGCTTTAGACAGGGACAAATGAATGGCTTGATCTTTTCACTCAGCACAAACAATCCATCTGTTCTCCCAGTTCCCCCAATTATGTCGTATCTTTCCTGGTATTCTGTCACTTCTCGTCGCTGCTGAAGTTGTGTAAGTGGCCCAAGAGGCTGCCAGCGGAGGGGGGGCTGCTGGTTGACTGACACAGTCTGATCAAGGGGGCTTAAAGATAGGATGTCCATTTAAGAGGCTGGCTGCCAGTGCCCACATGCCATGGGTGCCACACATGGCTGACCTATTTATGACAGTCCTGTCCACGTGGCTGGCTGGTTGGCTGGCTGAAAAGACAGACAGACGGGTGATTGGTTTGGGTGCTCCACTGTGACACCCATGCGCTGCCCACAAGCAATGGAGAGCAAAGCCACAAGTGTTACAGATGCCCGCATGCTGCTACAAAAATTGGGGGCTTTGTTCTAAAATGGCATGGCCACCATCATAAAAAGTGACACATGCACACAATGACTGATAGCACAAAATTAAAACGTATATTGCTGTTTTGTAAAGGATAGAAGGTAACCTAGGTCCTTGGCTGGCAAATGGATAACACTTTTACAGACTGGATCCTCTGTAGTTTAGAGATATTTAATGTTTTTTTCCAGAATGAACACACCCTTTTGGAAATAAACTCTTCATTTACAAAACTCTTCAAGGAATGGTTTCTATCATATCAAAAGAAAAATGATTGCTGACTTAATGGAAAACATACAGTGATGAAATGTAGCAAAATATGAAACTTGAATAATTAATAATTATAATTAGATATTTAATCATTATTAGTCTACTCGGTATTACTCTCAAGTCTTTCATGAGGCCCTGAAATAAACAAGCATAGGATAAATAGGCCTGCCACCCAGGTAATAGGCCTAAACTGATTGAGCACAATAATGAATCACTGTTACAGTGTGTTGCTAATGAAAGTGGGTTGTGGGTTGATACGATAACACTGGTGAGTGTTCTATAAACCTTGACTGGCTTCATTGAGTCAGTGTATGTGACTGGGGCAAGAAGTGTCACAGTGCATTACAGTGACGGACTGTGGCCCCTTAGAGAGTGGCATCTAACTTAATGTTCTTTTGAGCCACAGCCCCCTTTTGTGTTAACTCAAACTGACTTTGCTTGGGGGATCTGGATTGTTTGGGAGTGTTTGTGCAGGACCCTCTCCACCCCAATATTTGTTTTAACCTTCAGCTATGGCCAGGCCTCCGCACAAAATGATAAAACAAACAGCTTGTACCCTGTCAAGACAATGAGGCGGTGAGACATTGCAGCCCCACATATTCTCTGACATTACTGGTATAGAATAATTTCCATGGACAACATAAATAAAAACAAGGACGGCACTATTAAAATCCAGTGACAGATTGCAGAAGAACAAGACTCATAACAAGCAATTAATTAGAGTATGTGGACAGACAAAAATAATAAAATCGGACAAAATCAGGGTATGGTTAATTGGTCCACCTTTCTAAGTGCCAACTATATTTGCATTTTAAGTAGAAATTATAATGTTAGCTTCATGCTTAAAGGAAAATTCCAACCTCAGATACTCTTACACTGTTATATATTATCAATCTGTGATGTTCTCTGCATTCAAGGAGTTATTTTGTGATGAAGTGTTTCTTTTTTGTTCTACCCACTTTCGTCTAACCTGGCTTGTGTAGTGATTTCCTATATGTATCAGAACGCCTTTTGACAACCACTAGAGAACGAGCCTGAACTTGTTGCATTGCATGTGTTGGTATTGGTATCTCTTCTTCTTCTATTATGTTTTTCTCCCTGTATGATTGTTAAACGTTGGTGCAAATTCTAGAAAGAAGCCCTTGTGCTTTACCATTGATGTTTCACATAATAGATTTGTTTTCTGCTATTAAACTCCATTGACATCACGTCGTTTACATTTGACGACGTTGTTTGGTGGTGTATTTTTCTTATTCGAGAATAAGAAAAATACACCACCAAACAACAAATTGGGCCCAGAAATACAATGTTCAGTCCAATTCTTTCATCCCTCCCTCGGGCTTGATCGGGTCGGGCTATAGCATTAGGACCGCTGACAGACTGACACACGCTCAAGCTCCGCTGCAGTAAAAATGAGGTCATGCTGATCTGAGCAGTGTGTTGGTAGTGAAAGTGTGTGAGGTTTGGGTTTATACAATAACACAGGTTGTGCAGTTCATAGTATACAGTAATTGATGATGAAGGTGTTTATAATTGACTGTTTAGTGTCTCCCAGGGGGTTGAGGGTGGGGTTCTTCCAGTTGCATATAGTTCAGAGTGAACATGAAGATATCTATTTTGATTCAGAAAGGATTCATGTTTTCAGTTTATTATCCCCCAGTGTTCATGCAGTTCATAAGTTCAGGGTTGAGATATTTTTCCTGTTTATAAATGATTATTGTTGTTTATGGCTGTGTTTATGAAGGCCTATGTTTATGGTTAGATAACATCTAGGTTGTTGTTTATTAAATGCAGCTATAAAAGCAAACCTGTTTTTAGTTTAACTCTTTAATATCTCAACAATAGCAGTGGCAATGATGTGACCATTTCTTTATTAGCTTTTTCATGCTGTCCTCACATGATGGCATGAAAAAGCAAATACAAATAATTTGTGTGGTTGAACAAATACAGATACATATACAAATAGTAGCATCTCCACACAAACCCCTAGTCATATTCTTTTGAACACAATAACTATGTAGATAACTAAGAACAATACATAGAAACTTCAGACTTACACCACAGGTTCCATCTATAGAGATGATCTGATAAAATTTTGCAGCAACTTGCTGTATAAATTTGCATATTAATGTGGAAAAACGTATTTTCTTGAAACTACTAGAACTCATTAAAGCTTTAAGATACGGAGTATATATTAATATCACCCCTGTGTTATGTGATGCATGTTGACATAGAAATATTTGCTAATTAATGCATTAATCAGTTTAATTAATGAGCCTATTAGCATAACTGGTTGTTTTATGGCGGGGGACATTAAGCAGCCTCTTGTTTAACAATATTAAAGTGTTATAATGTGGATTTTTCCTTTACAGGAAAGGCACACGCCAAACTGACAGGAGTTTATTACAGCTAGAAGGAAAGAGGAAACGCAACACACAGGTCTGCTGACTGAAAGAAAGCTTTAAGACATAAGAGTCATCTTCATTGAATCACAACTGGCTTGAGGTGCCTAACCTTGAAGACTCCTTTTAATGACATGCGTGTCACATACATCCTTATCAGTAGAGACCTTGGTTGAAACATAAGAAGTGGCAAACAAGTTACAAACTAATGATTATGTATAAGGTAGTAAAAAGAGGGCAGATGATTAGTAAATAATAACGACTAAGAAGGAATACAAGGGATTTCTTATACTCTCACAACGGTTTTGTGTGATTATAGCTTATCTGGAAAGTCAGTTACTGTACCATTATAGGACTCAGTCTTGGCTGTTGTGTTGTATTTGCACCCCCCCAGCCATACAGTTCTATGTTGTTTACTAGTGGTGGTGGTGATTTGGGGGTAAATATCATGTGTTATTCTATTTCTTTGGGTAGGGGGCTATTGAAGCCCCAGCTAAGGTCAAAGTCTCTGTGTCAGTGGGTCGTGACCATGCACCATGCAACGTCTTCAATTATTCAGCTCCTGTTGGTAGAGGCCTTTACATCCATAAGCCCTCTAACAGTTCTCTCTCATTAAAGATTCATGGCACATGGCAAGTCACATTCTTAATCCTCAGCCCGTTGTGTCCTTTAGTTTCACTGTTCAACTTTGCATAGGACAAGTGAGACATCTTTCAGGAGAGCAATTTAAGAATCCTATTGTAATCCATTATAATAATGAAAATCCCATTTGGCACCTTTAAACCAGTGGTTCCTATGGACCTGCATACAGTACTGTCATATCATGGAATTTTATGACATATCTGATCAGCTAATAGCCGTGCTTTTTACTATGCAGTGCCTGAGGACAAAGCCACATTAAATAAGTGGGCTGTTTGCACATGCTGCCCCTCGTCTATCTTCTCTTGACCTCTGCTGTCACCACAATGTCCACAGCGGCTGCTATAGGACCCCTGTGCAGGCAGACACTCTTACATACACACACACATAAATACACACCGTCAGCTATTCCCTCTTCCCAACCTCTATACTGTACATGCACATACACACACAAACACACACACAGATACATACACGAATACTCCACACCAGGCCCCCCAGCTTGCTGCCCTCCTCCCTGTGACTGGGTGTCCTTGCCTGTGGTGGATGGTGTGGCCCTGGCAATATAATGGTGATCCATCACCAGGCTACAAGGTGGTAGGTACAGGGGCATAGGAGGGAACAGGACCCACCTAGCAAATCAATCTTTTCTATCTCTCCCTCTTTCTCTCGCTCACTCTCTCTCTCTCCCTCTCTCTGTCTGTGTGTGTGAGTGTGTGTGTGCATGTGTGTGTGTTCCCCAGACCATGCCTTGCCAGGGGCTTCAGGGTCTTCCTACACGGATTGATGGGCACTCATGATGGCTCCCCTCAGTGTAAATGAGTAATGTGTTTATAGCTGGAAGAGACTCTAACGCATACCACAGACAGACACACACACACATACAGACACACACACACACACACACACACACACAGAGTTCCTGCTTATGTAAAGCAAGATGAGTGGGCATGGTAGAAAGTGAAATCAATGTGAGCAAATCCATTTGAGGAGCTTCAGTGGATGGTGCGCTTCGGCCTGCGTGCCTTGGTGGAGAGCGCTTGGCTACACCTACACACTCTCAAACACGCTTCCTGCTCATTTGTCAGCTGTGTCCTACACCTGCGTCATGATTATCAGTCTGGCAGCCTCACCTTCTGTACTTGGGTAGTTGATTCATCTAAGCCCTTCCTTGGCGACCTTGTTTGTGTCTGTGTATATATAGGCTATGTTATATATGTAATCCATATGAGGAGCTCTTCATCTCATTCTCTCTTCTCTCTTTCTCTCTCTATTTGTCTTATATAGGTATAAGAGAGAGATGCATATCATGTAAGCCCAGCAATCTGTGGAGGGGGATTGAGATGAGTGTAAACAACACTGTACAAACTGCTGAATTTTAAAATAATTGTGTATTTCCATTTGTTCCGTCTCACATGTGGGACACACACACACACATATAGACACTCTGTCTGCTGGTCTGCCTCTCCTTCCTTCTCCCTCTCTCTCTCTCTCTCTCACACTCACACTCACAAACACACACACACACACACTTCTCAGCTTATTAGGGAGGCTTTATGCATACATTAACAGGGTGTGTGCATGAGTAATGTGCAAGATTTAGCCGAGCATCAGCAGTGCCCTCTGTCTGATCCCATCCTAATGTCCCCATGTTTCAACATGGGGAGGCTTCACAACCCATTACTTTGAATAGCTATGAGAAGGACAGCGTTTGCATAAACAACTCATTAGCTTAATTTGCTGTCTTTCACCCTCTAATAACTATTACTTAAACAAGAACTAAGAACAAGGCTGGAGAAGAGGGTGTAGTGAAAAAAGTAAAGGTAGGGTGCGGGGAAGGGGGGTGGGATGTGTGTGTGTGTGTGTGTGTGTGTGTGTGTGTGTGTGTAAGAGTGGAGGGAAACAGCAGAACATTTGAGTCTCATCAAGCCCCCTGCCCCTACCATGCTTCACAGCCCACTCCATAGTCTAAATCTGGCTCTGTTGCTATCTAACCTGCACTTGGCTTTTTTTATTTTTTTTTTAGCTTAAAAGCCACTCTCTCTCCCTGTTTCTCTCTCTCTGTCTCTCTCTCTCTCTCTCTCTCTCTCTCTCTCTCTCTCTCTCCCTCTCTCCGTGTGTCTCTGGGTATCTGCAGTGTTTGGATGGTAATTGGGATGCGGTCAAAGAGCACATGAATTTAGGGTCAGTGGGTCCACCCACTCTACCGTCTGTATTTTCCAGTCTCTCAGCTCACTGGACCCATGCCTGCAGTAGGTTGGGGATACTTTCCATTTAAGTCCAATGATTAAAAAAAGTAAGAGTAAAAAAAACCCCACATAAAATCAACAGCAATACCAGCAAGGTAAGAAATATCTCGTTTGTCACCATGGTCGACTCTGAGGCTGCAGCCTGGAAGGCTCGTTCTGCCCCTCATGGTTCAGCCAATCAGAAGTCACCAGGCTCTTCCCAAGCCAGGGAGCTCTGTTAGGCAGCTTAGCACACTAGCTTTAAATAAATTCCGTTAGCCAACAAGCAAACTCTATCGAATGTCACAGACAGAACATATTGTTTCTCTGCATTATATTTGTCAATTAAGTTATAGCATGCTAGCTCCATTGCTGGTTCACAGTGCATTCATATTTTCTAGCCTCCTATTGAGGCTCAAATACTGGTCTGAGTCAAGAAAGAAGCCAGATTCCTGAACTGCTGATGCATAGTAGGACCTCCTACAAGGCTGCCAATTGCCAGCACGCCTCTTCCTACAATGAGCCAACTGCAAGTGATGAGCACACTGCACCACATGGTACGCCTGAGCCAATGAAAAGGCTGCAATCCACACACTTAGGGCTGATATGAAACAATACTACTTACTGTGCTAGTCCACATTGCATCCTCCTTCCAGGCTAGTTTGTCAGATACAGTCTCAGACGCTGTAAGAAGGCCTGGAAGGAGGATGCAGTGTGAACCAGCATGGTAAGTCCCTGTACAGTGTCTGGTTCAGTGGCATTAGGCTGGCATTGTAAAGGCAAATTTAACTTCACCCGTTGTGGGTCTAAATAAAGAAGCAAAGGTTCAAGAGTCTTCCGTGGATTCTTTATTCATACATGCATGGTTCAGTTCAATGTACCAAACAAGTAGCAAATAAGTGACAAAGACAGGAGTTGAGGATTCACTTATATAGGTTGAAGTAAACAAAACCGTAAATCTTGGCCCATAGCCGAACCCACTTGGCTCAAAACCAACCCACTAGTTCGAACTTCTAACTACGTGTCCACCTATAGGATCACTCAAAACCACACATAACCATATATAGTGAACATGCATACATTCAAGCACTGATTACATCATTGTGGTATGTAGGACAAAGGGCACTCCACTTTGCAGGACAAAGGGAAGAAAGAACAGAGTGCAATATTCATTTAAAAGACACAGTATACATTTTATTTCTTACAGCATCTCTGCTGTTTGCGGATGATGACGTCCTTTTGGCTTCATCATGCTATGATCTCCGATGTGCACTGGAGCATTTTGCTGCCGAGTGTCGGGATGAGGATCAGCACCTCCAAGTCTGAGGCCATGGTTGTCAAAGGTGAGGGGTGACCGGCTGCCCGATCGGGAGGAGTTCAGGTATCTCAGGGTCTGATTCATGAGTGAGGATAAGAAGGATCGTGAGAAAGACTGCCGGTTAGGTGCATCGGCTGCAGTGGTGGTGAAGCTCTGGGTAGTGACCAGAAGGAGATTGCGGATACAAGTGGCTGAAATGAGGTTTCCCTGCTGGCTGGCTGGCTGGCCTCACTCTTTCTGATAGGGTGAAGAGCTCAGCAGTCCGGGAGAACCTCGGTGTCACATCACTGCTCCTCCACACTGAGAGGAGCCAGCTGGGGTGGTTGGAGCACCTGGTAAAGACACCCTGGGTGACCCACAATGCACTGGAGGGTGTACATCTCCCAGCTGGCCTGGGAGCACCTGCGATCCCTCTGGAGGAGCTGGTGGTTTTTGGGGAAAAGAACGTCTTGGCTGCTCTGCTTGCCCTATTGCAACTGTGACCCTGACCTGGATAAGAGGCTAGAAAATGGATGATGCAGTTTAGTGTGGAATTTTTTTTAATTTCTGTGCCTCAACATGGAAATTCAACTGACAGCACACAATTAACAGATTAAATTTACACATTGGCACCTTTTTTCCTTTCATTATACTATCTGGCAAACTAGTCATTTTTTATTTCTGATTTTCAGTGAGGTTCACAGTATATCAATAGAGAGATTTTACAATGGTACTCTCCATCCACCACACTGTCTTTGTTTATTAGCCTCTCAATAAGATCTGTTTCCCTGCCCTTTAGGAAGAATTTATTGCTCTCTTTAGCCCGTTTGCATTACAAAGTCATTAATTATAGGAATTTTACAGTCTGTCGACAGCTGAAATACCAAAATACTGTCTGTTGACAGCTGAAATATCAAAATATGTAAAGCTGGTATAGTTAACATCACAACAGTCTAACAGAAATACAAAATAGATTGTTTAAATTCAATTCCCAAATGATCTAAAATTAAGGGGTTTGAATAGTATCTATGGGTAGGAGACAAGTGTTTACCACTCCAGTTTCCTGTTGTTGTTTTTTTGTTTTTTGTTTTTTTTAGCCCCTCCTGTTCACGTATCGATTGAGTCTTTTTAAGAATAGAACATTACTGGAGGCGCTAAAGTTGTTTTCAACAGAATTTCCAAGAAGTCAATGTTGCCTGGCAACAAAAAGTTCTCAGGAAGTAAAAGAACACTGACTTCTTGCCTGTTGCCGTTCGGTGTGTGTACAGCATATACCTACAATGATTTAATATATTATTCATCTGTTTTTACATTGACCTAGGCCTGGACAGCTGCCACCCGACATTAGACACCCACAGTATTGTCTTCTCAATGCCGGTCCAAGCATTGCAGTTTATATCAGAGTATCATATTGATTTTGCCTGAAACACATAACTTGTCTACTTGGGCCGGGTAAAGTCCTTTTGACTTCATGGATTACTTTTCACATTACTGAACTGAATATTACACCCTGCAACATAATTTATATCTGATGAACCAGTCATTTTAAACCCTACCATGTATCTGTCACTTTAACTGCAACTCTATTATAACTGCAATACTTGAATTTTATGCTCCAGTCACTTTTATATCACTGCTGTTAAAATTGCTTTCCACTGTTTTGTTTTGTTTGCACTGTTTTGTAACATGGTTCATGCTGCTCTTGTTTTATTCTTCTTTCCCCAAGAACATTTTCATTTCACTGTGTACCTGTGTAAGGTTGAATGAAAGTAAAGGTGAATTGAATTGACTTATAGTATATACATCTTGTGTGAGGAACATACAAAAATAACTCAATTTCATCCATTTTAAAAAGGGCAAATGGAATATGAGGACAGGGGGAAAGTGGTTATCAGTTAATCTTCTCTCAGTGTCAGGAGAAGCACACACAGACACACACACACACACCTCAAACCCCTCTGCTCTACCCTCTGACACCTGCAGAAGCCAAAGGTCAGCAGAGAAGAACACTTTTCCAGCCCAGTGCTTGGTTGATGCTTGGCGCTACCAGAACAGCTGCGTAATGAAAGCATTGTGACACTGATGGTTATATTTTACTGCAGCTTACTGTCAGGCAGCAGTAACCTCTTGGACAGCTCTGTTTGGAGCCACTGGTGCCTCCAGTGAATTCAGTAACAGAAGTCGTCCATGCTGTAGACACTGCCCACTGCTATGCACCTGCTGTTGACCTGTTGTGCACTGCATGCCTGTCTTTCTGGGGCCTGGGGGCTTATTAGTGAGTGACTGCTACCAGATATGGGATAGAGAGCTGGCCATGTGACTGACAGAGAAATTGGAGATACTTTTAAATGTGGGGAGGGGCTTCAGTGGTGGGGGTCACACAAATAAGTATTTGGTTAGTCAGCTGAAATACTGCTGTTTCAGTAACTGCCCACCTGTTATTTAAGGAAAACAATCTTGAACTTGTGAAGAAGCAGGTGAGTTCCTAGTATGTTTTTTTCTAAGGCAGGCTACATGGTGGCATCATGCTTCTAAGTCATGCTGATGCAAGAAAAGGTCAGAGCAGCTAGAAGCTTACAGCTTGCATGTCAAGGTGGATGGTTTAAGTCATTGAAACCAAGCAGACAGTGCTGTGATTCAGACTGGAATTCTGGAATGACATGGCATCACTTAGGCTCCTGTTATCTATTCTTTAGTGGCCCGATCCAAGATTT